>NC_040028.1:1740054-1918122 GCF_000972845.2 Larimichthys crocea
ATGTCTCATTTATGCATGTTACTAACCAAACTTCCCCGGAGTTTCTGTGCTCTGTCGTCCAGCAGGTTCTCGTGGATCGTGGCTGCTGCTGTGATCCTGCATGACGCCCACTACATATATTATTACTGTCATTATTACTACCATATCTATTACTGTAATCATTTTTATCATTCATTATAATTCATTGTCATTTTATCAGTCATTGTACAATATGTTTGTGTTGATTTGTCCTGTACACGTGACATCCATTGCACGTCTGTCCGTCCTGGGAGAGGGATCCCTCCTCTGTGGCTCTTCCTGAGGTTTCTTCCACCTTTTTTCCCTGTTAAAAGGGTTTTTGTGGGCAAGTTTTTCCTCACTCGAACCGAGGGTCTAAGGACAGAGGGTGTCACTCCCTGTACAGATTGTAAAGCCCTCTGAGGCAAATGTACTTTGTGACTTTGGGCTATACAAATAAAATTGATTTGATTTGATTTGATATGGCTAATTAAAGTAAAAGGTAAATACACTTTTGTAGTCTGAGCACTCAAGGTGCTTCTACACTCACCCATTAACACACACACATTCATACTGATCAGCTAACCAATCAAATATCCATGGTACAGCAATTTGGGGCCCAGTATTTTGTTCAAGGACACTTGAAATGCAGACTTTAAATAAAGATCGAAGCCCCGATCATCTGATCTGATAGTGGACAACCTGCTCTACCACCCCTACACTCCTAAGTAGCATCCTGCGCCTGGTCCCAGGGTGACAAGTGCCTACAGCCTGGACAGATCACCAGTCATGGGGTTGACACACACAAACACACACACACACTCACACCCTTTTTTTTTTTACCTACAGGTGCTACAGGTCTGCCATGTTGAACTGCCATCTTTCTACAGTAGCCCAGAGTGGACAAACTAAACAGTGACTCTACACAAGGACCTTTGCATTGTTTGTGCATTCACAAAGTAAAAACTATACAGTACTATATGGGATGACATGAAACAACCCAAGGAGTGTCTCTGGTCCAGCTGGAGGTAAAGGGGTGATGGTGGTGGTGGATACGTGCTACATAGTGAGCTGGGGTTATTTAATTTTTTTTTTTAATAAAATCATCCAACACAATCAATATAAAAGATGGTTCAAAATGTAAATAAAACAGAAATAGTTTGTGCCTGATGATCAAAATGCTTCAACAACAATTCATTCACAGCTCTCTCACATTCCTGTGTGCACTCACATCAGAGCCGTGGCCTTCTCGCAGGTTGTACGTGAGGTCGTGTTGTATTTCGCTGATGAACTTCTGGGCGTACTCTGGGTAGAGTCGGAGGACCTCGCGGAGGCCCTTGAGGCTGATATACTGCAGGTCACAGTAGGTCAAAGCCTTGACGTTGGCGTTGGTCTTAATCACCTGCTCCTTTGTCAGAGAGTCTGAACCAATCAGATCTCCTTTACCTGGGGAGGGGCACCAACACAGAGACATGTAAGACAAATACACACAAATGCAGAAAGATGCGCCGACACGTTTATGCCTTTTAATGTCTATTCAGTGTGGTACCTGTTGCATGTTGTGAATGGTGGCTTAGACACATGCAAACCGCTCAGTTGGAGTCCTTTGGTCTGAAAAATAAAGCACCTAAAAGAGTTCTACCACTGATTCTGCATATGAAGATCACTACAGTCACTGAGAGAAAGAAAGCTGAGCCAATTAAAGCCAAGTAAAATGGTTTTTATAAGATTCACAAAGCTATGCAGATTGTTAGAAGTTACACATTCCAGAAATAAATTAAATTGGCACATTGATCTATATGACAAAAGCAGTCCAAACACTGATTTCACAACTGAAAGGGGAAGGACACGTAAACACTAACCCCACAAACAGAAGGCAGCTTTCTAATGGCAGCATGTTTTGAAAAGAAGTTGACTTGGCAGTCAAAATGCTATTAGTGCTGCAATGGCAGGTATAGTGGAAGCACTGAATGAGGCTGAAGTGTTAATTTAAGTGTAAGCATTGAGTTAAGTTGAGGCTGAAGTGAAAGTGCTGAAAGGAGCTGAAGTGAACTCTAAGTCAAATAACAGGTGGACAGCAGTGGAACTGTGGACTCATATGAAAGCAATGAAAGCAGGTGAGAGTGGTTCAAATGTACAGTGAGCGACATGACAGAAGTGAACAGAGGTTTTACAATACAGTCGCCACTGCTGAAGTCAGGAGAGACAAAGCTATGAGTGTTGAAGATTCCTGTTCACATTATAATTTGTTATTTTAAAGTATATCTGTGCAGTGTCTTTATGAATAATGATAACTGAACACACAGCATGGTGTAGTATAGTAGTATAGTCTACAAGGAGCAACAGACCTGCAGAATGAAGAAAAACAAGTCCAAAAATCAAACAAAGACTGAGCGAGGAAAAGAAAGAGGGGGCTGGAGGAAAACGAGCAGAGAGCGAGGGAGGAGAGGCAAGATGGAGGAAGACAGGGCAGGGACCTAAAATGGGTGATGGAGTCTGGAGGAGGACTGAAAAGAGGGAGGGTGAGAAGATGGAGGAAACAAGGGAAAGGAAAGGTGACGGAGGAACTGAAGAGGGACACAGTGTGGGGGCTGCTGCAGACTGGCACGGGCTCATTGGGGAGAAATGGATGGGAGGGGTGAGAAAAGCGAGGGGAGGGGGTGGGAGGGAGGGAGGGAGAGGGGAGGCTGAGCGGAAGCTTGGAGCATGCCATGTGAGCAACAGCAGCTATTGGACATGGCTCTCCACCCCTCGTCTGAACCTCGAGCCACCTCCACATCCTGCTGTCGCAGCACTCAACGCTGTCCAACAGTCTTCCGCAATCTCACCAACCCCACCAACCAACCCCACCCCCACCTCCACCCCATCTGTGCTTCTACTTAATTTGGCATGATGGGCTCTTCACATGCTCCGTCTGTCTCTCTATGTTTTTCACATCACCCCCCCTCCCCGCTCCCCGCCCCACCACCACCTCACTGCAGTTCAGCTCCAATTGTCTTTTGTCACAGAGATGATGGGATGGCAGCACAGCCACGAGCGTCAGCAGCTTCACAAGCAGCTTTTGTCCACAATCACAGCGAAATGTTAAAGTGAGCAGGAGATGAGTACTTGAGAGTGACATTTAAGAGTGTCTATTTTTCTAGTCTTTAATGTGTCGCCGTCTGTGTGTCTGAGTGAAGGAGCTTTGCTCATTTTATGCAGTCATTCAAGTCGTTTGTTTGTCTGTGCTATTTCTTTTGTCCTTTGATCTAAATGTGGAATTTCTTTAAACCTGAAAACATCTTTAAAAAGACTCATCCTCTCATCTTGCCATGCTGACTATAACTCGGAAGCTTGACCTGGCTGGCTGGTGAAACAAAAGGTCATTTTTTACATTTGTCACACACAGTTCATTTAAGGTATTACATGCCTCCATACATTACACTGATTTGGTGTGACGGTCGAAGTAAAGGGCTCATCACCACTCCAGTTTTAACGACATCTGCAAAAAATTAGCCTTGAGTGTTGACTGGCTGAACGTCATCGGTAGAACCAACAGGTTTCGTTTACCACGTGTGGATCAAAATGATTTATATGGCCATTAAAAACACATTTGAGCAGACATCCAGCATGCATGCTGCAGTCACTTCATTTTTCTGTTGTAGAAAAGAAGGAGCAGCACTGCAGCCGGGGCACATGATGGAAATAATGAACTGAAGTCTTCAAATCATGACATGGCTGTTCCCTGGCTGCTATCTCTGAGAAGGGGGGGCAGTTTAGCTTTGATAAAATGCTTAGCTTAACATGATGCTAATTAGTGTGTGTGTGTGTTGGGTCAGTTTGAAATTAACCCTTTTAATATCAGACACACAGTGGAATTTTATGGAAGAACACTGGAGACGCTGCAAGTTCTTGGTAAAGGCCGTGATTGGACGTTGCCATGTGGAGAGCTTCATGGGTTGCGCAGGGCTCTGCTTGATCCACACTTCAGCATTAATAATCAAGGTGCTTTAATAATGTACAATCTATTCATTATTAATACCAGCACAGCATCGCATTCCAGTTATTGATGTGTGTATGCGTGTGTGCGTGCGTCATGATCAAGATCAAATATGGGCCGGGGGCTTGGCATTTGAAGATAAATCCACTTCATGTCACACACACACACACACACACACACACACACACACACACACACACACACACACACACAGGTACAGACCATTAATTCAATTCATCTTGACCTTTTGAGAAACTGACTTTTGAGACATATACATCTGTCCTTGACACGCACACATGCACAAACAAGCACAAATCCTCCCTCATCTCTGTGTCTATTACACATTCTCACACACACCTACACACACACCTCAGAGAAGCTGTTCGCTGGATTAGTGTTGTGAATGCTTTCAAGCTCATCCAGAGGAAATGAGATTTTAGCCCGCTTTAGACAGCCGACTACAGAAATGACTCGTGGTTGTTGTCTCAGGTGTGACATTTAGTCTGACCACACAGTTTCCAGATTTGTTACTGCTAAACGTTCCTGTATGTGTCTACAGACATAAAGACTGAATCTCTGAAGTGACACAGGAACTAGGTCCTGATGCTACCGGAGCCACTGAGAGAGAAGATGTGTGATGTAAATCCATTCACTCATGAGGGCACAGAGTAGTCTAAACATGAAGAGTGAGCGGCAGCACTGCAGACATTCTGAAGGGCTGTGACAGATCAGCAGTTCATTCATGTTCCCCTCAGGATAGATTAAACATGTGATCACTGGAGGTCCAAAGTTTGATTTTGGTTTGAAGATGACATTCCCATCAGCCTCAGCTCTACATTATGTTTGGCGCTAACATGCTGAGCTAACATATTACACCTCCATTTGATGGAGGTAGCTGAGAACCTCAACCCAAAAATCTGTTCGACTACCACTCATGAGAACTGATCCTTTAACTCACTTTCACAGATGGGTAACATCTATTCATTATTTATTAATTTGGTCTTTTCAAGCTTTATTTGATAGAAACAGCTGAAGAGTGACAGGAATGCAGGGAGAGAGAGATGGGGAATGACATGCAGGAAAGAGCCACAGGTCGGATTAGAACCCTGGGCTTCTACAGCAAGGACTGAGCCTTTGTACATGGGGCAGCTGCTCTACCAACTGAGTTGGTAGAGTTGACAAGTTTTGAGTCACCAGTGAGTCATTGAATGTTGTGCAGAATCAAACCAGTGTCACTGAAATCTGTTTACTCTTCTGGCTGGCATGGCTGGAATAAGGGAAAAACACAAATATATAACTAAAATATGATAACTGTTTGATGTTCATTACATTTTCTAATGACACGTTCTTAGATGTGAGGATTTACAGCTTGTCCCTGTTTACATTCATTGTAAAGTGAATGTATTTGGGTTTTGAACTGACGGTCAGACAACAACAACTATTTCATGATTTGTGTTCTGGGAAATTTAATAGCATTTTTCACTATTTTTTTTCACTATATTTTTGTTTATTGATTAAATGAGAAACTAATTTTGTGTTTTTTCCAACCAAGTCGTCCAAATAAAACAACAAATACATTGTTCTGAAGTTTCTATCAGCAGTTTTTATGTTTGTTATTTTGGTTTTAATTTTTAATTTATATGCACCTGATCTGTTGCATAAAAAACTGTTCAGTGTTGTCTATTTCTGTCTTATTCTGCTCTGAATGACATAATGTGTCTGTGCCCTCCAAAAACTGTGTCAGAGCTGTGTTTAAATAAGGTTGGGTTAGGTTTAGGGAAAGATCACACGTCGTGATTTGAAATGGTTAAATTTCTAATGTTGGGGGACATTCGTTGTCATGGTTACATTAATAAATATGGTTAGGGTTACTCCTGCTGGAAACAGGAAACCCGTCAATTCATGAATGTATGTTGTAGTAGGTCTGACACGAGTCTGTTGTTTTCCTGAGGAGGACTGAGTACAGCTGTCATGTCAAACAGAATATAAAAGATGGAAAGAATGAGCAGAACAAAAGGAAAGAAAAGAACACTGCAGTGTCTGCGTAATTAATGAACATAATGGAGTAAATGAAGTGTGGATTGTTTAAAGGTATAGATGATGATCTGCAATGTGATCGTGGTAGCTGTGTTATTTGTAGCTGTGGTACTGTAAAAGCGGCCACACAGAGCATGACTTCTCTGGGTTTTCCACCCACGCACTGTCTGCAAATCAGTCCTGTTTAATATTAGGCTTCACTGGAACAACTCCGCCTTCACATCTCCAGAGACCAATGTGACTGAGGACATATGATCACACCATTTCTCAAATGCCATGCACGCACACCTACGCACACGCACAAATGTTTTCCTCACAGTTACATGCTTATGCCAAAAAGCAGAATTCAATGTGGAAGCCTGCATCTTATCCTCAGTGTGTAACTCCACCATCACCATCTCTTCCAACTGACAAGCTACATGTCCACACAAGAGATTTTTTACCACTTTACCACAACATTTCTTTTTGTGACTCAAATGGAGGATTTGGAAATATCTTACCATTTGTGAGCACTCAGTGTGTTAAGCTGGGCAGACACTGTGCACTGTGCGTTAGTCTTGTATGTTGCATTAACTCACACTACATGTTTGAAGTGCCCTTTCTGCCCGACCAAAACATACAACTTCTATGTTCACACTGCGTCATGACGTAGCTGCTCATGCTGAACATAAACATGAAGCCCCCCACTGGATTTATCCACTGGAAATTTCTATAGTCCGATAATTATGATGCATGCATAATGCTTTATCTTACACACATAATGCTTTCTGATGCACTATAAAATATTATAGATGTGACTTATAATCAATTATAACTTCAAGTGTCTTATGGATGCTCTTGACTAGTGATAACTACAGGCTGACTGATGGAGCTTATAACAAATTATGACTACACATCAACAATCAACTGTAAGAACTCATAATATGCTATAACCAAGTGGCAAGCTCTGTGTCTGTGAAGTGAAGCTGATGCGGAAGTGCCAAAAACTGCAGTTCCTCAAACATCCACTTGAGGCTGGCTCCAGAAGTGAGTCAGACTCACAGTCTTTTAGAACTCACCTGTTCAAATTATATTAAAGTTATGCAACTTTTTTTTTAAGATAATTTTTTTTGGCCTTTTATGATAGAACAGCTGAAGATAGACAGGAAGTAGGGGGCAGAGAGAGGGAGATTGACACGCAGTAAATGGCCGTCTGATGCGGAATTCGAACCGGGGCCGACTGCAGCAAGGACTGAAGCCTCTACACACGGGGCGGCTGCTTAACCCACTACACTACTGACCGCCCCAAAAGTTATGCAAAATTAACAGCATGGCCACTTTGATTGACAGGTGGGTGCCATCACAGATGGCTTCTTTGAGCACCCAGGTGTCATTCAGCCCGCTTCAGGTCCATCAATGATCCACATTTCTTTATACTGTCAGTGGTTAGAATAGATACAGTGTACCAAAAAACATTATGCAAGTTTATGAGTGTAGTCATAAAGCATTATGAATGCATTATAATTCATTCTAATGGTTCCTTCATTATCCTGGTTTGAACCTTGGCTGGGGCCTTTCTGTGTGGAGTTTGCATGTTCTCCCTGTGTCTGTGTGGGTTCTCTCCAGGTACTCCCCACAATGCACTACAGACAGACTATAATGGTTGTTATGTGTGGCCAGGTAGCCAGGTAGTGGGGGTGTTTCTTTTCGTTTCGGGGCAGCTGTTCTCCCTCCTGTCCTCCCTCGTTGTTCCTTCCTCCACAGGCGGCAGTCAATTTGGTAATCAGGGAGGGGTTAAAGAGGAGGCGGAGGGAGGCCACACTCTCTGACTCTGGGGCAGCAGCAGCAGGGGAAGGTTTGCTTTTCTTTCTTTCGAGCTGAAGTAACCCTTCTTTTTCCCTGTGTCCGTGATGGCAGAGTTTTCTTATTTTAGTTTGTTATTTTAGTTCGAGTTGGAGACCACCGGTAGTCCAGTTTTTTGTTTTGTGTTAGGTTAGGCCTGTTTTTCCCTAGTTAGTGGGGAAGTGCAGGGTGCGATGGCCCACAGCATGGCTGGCCCTGTGTTTCCCCCTCTTGTGTTTCTTTTGGCTGGGGTCTCCATCTCTTTTTGGTTCATTACTTTATGGGTTAAATGTTTTCCTTTTTTCTTTTTTTCCCTAGTGCTAACTTATCAATAAAGAATCCTTTTTTTTCTTTTGCAAACTTTGAAACTTTTGTGTGGTGTCCTTTTTATATGTTGTGGTCTCATTGAGCCAGCATTAAGTCAAGTATTAATTAAATTTTATGAGGCAGTGGTCTTCATAGATACCAAAATGTAAATTTTTGTTCAAATAAGATATGTAATATATTGAACGATGGCTGTGAAGATGTGGACAGATCTTTTGACAGCAGCCATGTCAGAGGTAATGCAACTGCTCAAAGTGTGAGACAGCTGTTGTGCTGACATGGCAGAAATCAATCAAAAATTGACTGAGGAAACAGATCACATGTTGTGATCTCTTCAATTTGGTGAAAATACTGATCCCAACACTAAAACTAGTCTGGGGCAACCAACCTGTCTTAATTTGTGCAGAGTCTGTCCATCATGACAGACAGAGATGAGACACTTATTAATCATCATTACAGTACAGTTCTTCTTTATGAATGTGTTTTGTTGACTGACATTATTGCACTAACTGCAGTTAAAACAAAGCGATGCCCTCTTCCACCACACACTGAGGACAGGACAGCATGTCTGGAACATTACATATACATATAACATATTTATCATGGCAGAAAATAAATGGAAACCATGTCAAAAATATATTAGAAAAAGGTTTATCTTTTACATTTTCATCAGATTTGTATAAATTGTACAAATTCATATCTATAAGTTTGTTGTAATGCTGCCAGCGTCTCTTATTTTGGTTATGACTGAGGTAATATTCAAACCATGAAAATGCGCAGATTAGATTTCATATCGGCATGTTCCTAGCTACAAAAAACATAACTGCAAACCACCCACCAAACATCTTCCTCCCCCTGAACAGAGTAGTAATTACAGCGGCTGGCTGCTTCCAGCTCCTGTGACAGCTCATATAACAACACTGACTCATTCTGTTGCATACATTTTCCACGACAGCTCAGTGCTTTCCAGGCGACGCTATTTGGCTAAATTTTGAAGATGTTTTCTCAGATGCGTGTGAAGCCTGATGGTTGATTTGCTGCTGAACATAGGTTCAGTACGTAGAAAGGGTTCTTGTTCCTGACATGAGGTCTAATTACTAGAAATGTGTAGATTTTCAGTCTGCACATCTTTTTGCCTTGTTTATTCCATTTTGAGTAGTACAATCTATGTGTCTATGTAACCCTGTTATATTTCCTGTATTTGAAGTTCAAAGTGTGTAGGTTATCCCCAGGATCTGCAGTATGTATACATAATTATGCCTATTCATACTATCTGCAGCACAAACACACACCAGGAGCCTCCAAATATCCTTGTTCGTTTTAATGTCTATTCTCTGCGATATGTGAGGTCTGATAGCAAGACTTCCTACAGCTGTATTCACGCTGGATTGAAGGATCACACTGTAAAGCTCACAGGCTCAGCACTGTGGGAAGCCTCGACTCTGTGTGTGTGTCAAACACGGTGATAACTCTTTCAAGCAGCTGAGCACAAACAGCAGCTCTTTATTAGCGCTCACTCAGCCCTGCCTTCCCTGTTGTTTGACTGATACAGTCTTTGTGTCCTCTCCTCCCTCCTTCTTTCCTTTGTTTCCCTCATCAACCTAATTTCCACTCAAATCCAGATCAGGTTGCTCTGCAGGTCTGATTGGATGAAACCAAACCCAGCACTGTGAGATATTTTAACTGCAATCATCGAACTGAGAGATAATCTGTTATAATCATCTTTTTCTCTCTATACTTCATTAACAGCATTTGATATCAAACACACGTACTCGCCTCGTTCTTCTCAGAGTTTTCAAATCAACAATTCATCTTCATTAACTATGCAACACAGTGTTCCACAGATCATGAGCATCTCACACCCTCTCATAAAGTCTCTGTTTGACAAATAAATGGATATCAAAGCCACAAGCACTGTGTAGTTTTCATTCTGTGTCACAAGTTTACTCCAAATTTCCCTCAAATAACGGAGCACACTTTTTGGATTTTAGTCTAATTAGGTAAGCAGCATGTCATTTTCACAATCCAGCAGTCAACAAATCCAATCACATGCTTTTTAATGCTCTGTATTTTTACTGAAGTCATTACATTATTCATTTTTGTTCCCATCTCTTCACTAATTAATTAGTACTAGAAAAAGTGATGTTATCCCTCAAATTAATTTGGGAATAAAATGAATATTTAAGGAAAACTAAAAGCAAGTATATGTTGGCTCAGCCCCAAATGCATAAATATATAGAGAGAAGCATGGAGAAGCAAAACATCTAAAGTTTGTAACACACATACTCTCTGCTTTTAGATGTACTCTGCAGAATCTTACCAAGCTGTTTGTGTTCCTATCAAGACTTATTTTTATAGATGCACTGCACATTGAAAAATTGCAAAAACAAAAGTAAACTTTGCTCTTTTGAGGATCCACATCATGAACCTTTCTGTCTGTGAACCACCATTCTGTTCCTCTGACTTACCCAGTATAGCCAGCACAGTATTGTCTTTCAGGACCTCCATGGACCCCGAGCAGACGAAGTATATGGCCTGCAGGGCGTCTCCCTGCCGGATGAGGAACTCGCCCGGAGCGCAGAAGGAGGTTTTGATAATGAGGGACAGGGAGCGCAGGCAGCCCCTGCTGGCTGACTCGAACAGGGGCAGCTGGAGCAGCTCCTTGTTCAGGTGCATGGCGATGTCAGCCCTCAGCTCGTCCGGGAAGTCCTTCAGTAGCTGTAAAGTGAGAGAGGGTTAATACTGCTGCTGACAGAAGGCTATAGACATCTGAGAAATAACTGACATAATATAACATTCTAAATTGCTGCATGGCTGCTGGAGCAGGTCATAGTCACCAATGATTAGATCCACATGTGCTCTTCTTGCAGTGATTCAGTGATTGATTTGGGACAATAAGGAAACAATGATGCTAACGAAAGGCCATCATGATTCAGGTAATCAAGAATTATTCTGAAATAAAATGATATATTCAGTAAAGTAATCCACATAAATAGAATATCTTTAAAAAGGGGCATGAAAGCATAGTTCAACCAACATAAACATATTCTCCAGAAGAATCCACAAATCTCAGTGGATTTATTAAATGCTGAGTAATTAAATAAAACATAGAAGGTAAGCATTGTAAATGGTTCACCTTCATTGTATTGGAGATAAGAGCGTAGGTTTCCATATGGTTGACAAGGAAATGTCCTTACCAAGATTTGAGCAACTTATTTACATTGTTTTTGGAGTTTAGGCATACAATGCTTGCATATTTGATTGATTGATTGATTGATTGATTGATTGATTGATTGATTGATTGATTGATTGATTGATTGAAGTGTTTATTTCGAATATGCAAAAAATAAAAATAAGGCAAAACATTTAAACATATTCAAAAAGGAGTGAGAAGAAGAATAACTTATAAACTCCCACCCCTTCTCTTTAAATAATGAGTGACGATACCAAGCTTCCTTGCAACTTGTTTAGATATACCTGGTACTTATAGATAAATAGAATCCCTGACTTTGTATTACAAAAAAACAAACAAACAAAATAAAACCTGCATATACACTTAATACAATACACACATACAGACACACATATACACATGCTCGAAGAGAAACAATACAAAAAACAAACAAACAAATAACCTCATAACACTTAGTGCTACCCAACACCTCCCTCATCCCTGTACCGTTAAAACTAGTGTCTTTGTACCTAATTTTAAACTGTTTTATATTTGGACATTGTTTCAACTCCATGATCAACCTGTTCCATAGTCTCACCCCACTAACTGAAACACAAAAACCCTCTTTGTCCGAATTAAAGTTAGATTAAAGTTTATTTTCCCCCTTAAATTATAACTCCCCTGATGCATAATGAAAAATTTCTGTATATTTATTGGTAAAAGATTATTTTTAGCTTTAAACATTATTTGAGCAGTTTGATTTTTGATTTGATGTTTGATTCCACAATGTCTGTAAATTTTAGTAACTTGGACTGTAGAAATAAGGTTTGTGTGTTCCTTATAGCCAACGTTGTGTATGATTCGTATTGCTTTTTTTTTAATGGTGCTTAGTGGTTGTAGTGATGTTTTATAGTTGTTGCCCCAGACCTCAGCACAGTATTAAAAGTATGGCAAGACTAGGGAACAGTAAAGAGTTGCAGTGATTTCTGATCCAAAACCTTATTTGCTTTGTTTATTATTGCAATGCTTCTTGAGACTTTGGTCTGTACATGTTTGATATGCGATTTCCAATTGATTCTGTCATCTATAATTACCCCCAAAAATTTTATTTCGTGAACTCTTTCTATTTTAACTCCCTCTAATTTTATTAATACCTCTGTATTGAATGGACAATTACCAAATACCATTAATTTTGTTTTGCTCAGATTTAATGACAACCTATTTCTGTTGAACCATATTGTAATTTTTGTAAGTTTTCCCCAGAACCGAAAATATTTGTGTCATCAGCAAACAACACAAAATGCAACACTTTAATGATTTTGCATATATCATTAATATACAAAATGAAAAACTCGGGGCCCAACACCGACCCCTGTGGGACACCACAAGCAATGTCTAAACAGTCCCAATCACCCAATTTCACAAACTGCTGTCTCCGACTTAAATAACTTTTCACCCAATCCTGCACTATTCCCCTGATGCCATATCTTTCCAGTTTTTTGATTGATATTTCATGGTAAATTGTGTCAAAAGCCTTTTTTAAATCAATAAATACTCCAATAGCATATTGCTTACGGTCTATTGCATTTGTGATTTTTTTCTATTGCCTCTATTATTGCCAAAGATGTTGATCTTTTTGACCTAAACCCATACTGATTCTCAGCAAGAATTTTGTGTTTTTCTAAAAACATGTCCAATCTTTTGTTGAAGAGTTTTAGCAGTATTTTTGCAAAATGTGGGAGCAAGGAGACAGGTCTATAGTTTATGAAATGATGCTTGTTTCCAGCTCGAACAGAGGTATGACTTTAGCTATTTTCATTTTATTTGGAAATGAACCAGTTTGAAATGATAAATTACAGATGTATGTGAATGGCCAACAATGCCCTCAATGACCTTTTTTATTAGTACCATATTGAGTCCGTGTTCTTACATTTTTTGACAATATTCAAGATTTCATTTTTATCCACTGCTTGTAGAAACAATGAACAAGGATTTCTCCCTGAATAAAGGATTTTTGTCGCAAGCTCAGGTCCAATACTTACAAAGAATTCATTGAAACTATTAGCCACATCTGTCATGTTATAATTTTCAGTATCCTTATCAATGAAATACTTAGGCAGACTATTGTGTTTAGATCCATCTCTTATAATATTGTTTAATATTTTTCATATTCCTTTAATGGTATTTTTATTATCATCTAATATCCCCCTCTAGTAATTTTTCTTATTTGCCCTTATAATATTAGTCAACTTATTTTTTATATTTACATTCTGCCTCTTTAGTTTTCTGTCTTATGAACTCTCTATAAAGTGTATTCTTCTTTTTGCAGGCATTTTGTAGGCCTTTAGTAATCCATGGGCAATTTGTATATGCTACTTTCCTCTTATATTTCTGCACTGGACAATGCTTATCATATAATGAACAAAATATTCTTAGAAACTCGTCATATGCAAGGTTAACATCTTTCTCTCTATATATATTTTCCCAATTATGCTCCAATAATTGATTTTTTAGTGTGTTAATGGATTCTTCTGTTCTTACTCTTCTGTATACTGTTTGCTTGTTTGACTTTTTCCTGTGTCCAATGTCATAAACTGTACACACTGGCAAATGGTCACTTATGTCATTAATTAACAGTTATATTAATTATTATATTATTATCGATGTCATTGGTGAAAAAATTATCAGTGAAAGTAGCAGAATGAGAAGTGATTCTGCTAGGTCTAGTGATTCTTGGAAATAGGCTCATACTGTATATTGTATTGATAAATTCATCTATAGTATTGTGTTTATTGGGATTCAATAAATCAATATTAAAATCCCCACACATGAAAATAGTTTTATTCCCTATTTTTGAAAATACACTTTCCATCCACTCACTGAAGGTATCTATGCTTGACCCTGGCGTTCTGTAAATACAGCTAACAATAACATTTTTATTTTTCTCCATGCAAATTTCAATTGTTAAGCACCGAGTGGATTTGATTGGCTGAAAGAGAGGGAGCTTAAAGGCTCAGTTTTAAATATTATCATCCATTTCTGTCACATTCTGTAAATAGAGCCCCCAATAAAAAATGGTTAATATGATGTTGATGTTCTTTTGGATCATGTGAAGTCACAATATGGAATAATGTAGCCAGGGTTGCAACTTAATCCACTGCTGTCATGTTTTCTCCCGACACGCTGGGTGATAGCAGAAATCTCAAAACCTCAACAACTAAAACAGTTTTGACTGAAACTGCATTTTGAGTGAAATCACCCTTTAGTTCAATATTGTCGCTCTCATAGTTTTATGTAGCATGTCTGGTGTGAACGTCAGCTCTCTCCTCACCTCACTGACGTCTATCCCATTGTTGACCGACCACGTAGTCTGAAAACACTCCAGCATGCGCTGCTCTAAGGCCTTCGGCAGCCGATGGACCCTGATGAAGTCCTTCAGGTCCTTGGTACGGGTGTGGTAGAGCGAGCGGCGCGAGTACATCCTCTGGATGATCGCCGTTACGTTACCGAACACCACTGCATGCATGAGTGCTGTGGACAGAGGAAAGGTTGTGCGTTTTTAGGATAATACAGATTGAATTACAGTTATTTCATTGCCTTTTTGTCTACAGTGGCCCTCAGGAAAATCCCATATTGCTTCTCCACAGCAGGAAGCTTTATAGGATGTCTTTATAAGCCCCAAGAAGTTAAAGAGCACAAGGCTTAAAATGACTTAGCTCCTCCAAACCCACCGTAAAGCATCGCCTCAAGTGGATTACTGTGCAATAATCTCAGTGGTGAATAAATCCTTTTTTTCCTTGTGAACAAAACATCAATAAGACAATTAAATTATTATTCTAAAACTCTAAACCACTTCAGTCCCAGTAGGACCTATGAATCTTGGTGTGCTACTAATATTTACTTCTACAGTCACATTCAGGTTTGCTTTGAATGTTATCACCAGTAACCACCCATTGAGTACTGGAACTATCTGTCTTATAATGTGTGGAGGCTTCTGCTTGGTGCTTTCGCTCCCTAAATGTAATTCTTGCCCAAGTAGAAAAGCTGCTGAGTTAGCGTTCAGATCACAGGACACTTACACAGTCCACTGAAACTCAAACTAATAGCATTATTTTAGGATGACTGCTCCTTTGGGCACGGTGAATCAACTCACATTTTGGAAAACTTTGGCTTAAAAATGTCAAAATATCTTTGAGTTACAGCTGAAGGGCACCCACTGCTTCAGGGCTGCTCACCACGAGAGCTCCCAACTTAGTAAGAGGAGAGAGAGATTATTGAATACGTTGTCTCCTCTCTTTACTCTTCTCGTTTTGCTTGGCTTGCTCTGCTTTCACTATACACACACAGGTTATTAAAAATCAATTCAACACAAAGAACAAACCTCCAAACCCCCAAATTTAATTAAAGGATAAGGATAGCTTCATTATATGTTTTCATATTGTCAACAACTCCCATGGAAAGACCAACAATGTGTCATTCCATCTCTGAATACCTTTTGGCTTTCATTCAGCCCCGAGTTCACTGAAGATGTAAATCTAAAAAGGTTCTTATTTCTAAAACAGCTGGACATTGCAGTGTTTAATAAAAAACAAACTAAAACAGCATATATATTGTAAATTGTTTGACCTGTGGATTCATATATTTAACATACTGATGCTTTACTAAGATTTTGTGGCACCAAGACAATGTGGCACTGAATCAAAACAGCTGGGATTGTAAGCTAACAAGGGATCCAGCACACCCAGTATTCATGTTATACAAGCAACAGCCTCTGTGGCTGGACATTGGAGCCAGCTCCACCCATCCTCCTTTCTCTTTTTAGATTAGCTGGGAGGCAGCAGAGGCCGGACTGCCAAGATAGTCAAAGTCTTAGGACATGTTAGTGCAGCAATAAGTACTACTCGAACCAAGGTCCAGTTGTAGAGGGGGATAGATTTAGCATGTCCAGTTGTTGGTAGTGTTGGAGAGGAGGTCCTCTCTGAAGAGCTGGTAGAGGGGACGCCCCTGATCTGGTAGGAACTGGCATGTTCCACCAACGGGGGACAACGAGAAGAGTCTGGATTGTGGACTGCTACAAGTAGTCAGTGCAGCTCAATGAGCAGCGGGGTAACGTGATCTTTTGGAATGATTAAAAACCAGGTGTGCTGCCGTGTTCTGGATCATCTGAAAGGGTTTCACTGTGCAGACTGGGAGGCCCGTCAGGAGGGTGTTACAGTAATCTAATTGTGAGATGACCACAGTTAACTAAAAGAAGCTACAAGAGTAAACTCACCACTGCAGGTGACACACCAGTGCAAATATATTTTAACATGATGCACAACCCTCCGCACATAGTCTTGTTTTCATGGACAAATACATTTTAACATAAAGGTATTTGTTTCCATGAGAAAATACAATGACTCGTTTGTAAAGCTTTCTCAGTTTGGAGTGCCGTCAGAAAAAGGTGCAAGTAAACCAGATCAGAATAAATCCAAAATAAAAAGCAATTCAATTCAGCTGAAACTATGTTTGACAATAAGTGTGCTATTAGAGTGTGGATCATCATGCAGTCTGCAGCCCAATGAACTGCATGTAGGTGTTGTCTGTAGGCTGGTCTGTTACTTGTTATATCTCACACCATTTATAAATCTGCATTCAGCAGACATTCAGCAGCTGGTTGCAAAATAACGACTTCGTGAGTTGGTTTTCCTCCTGTCCTCACTACTTTTTTGACTCAAAAACTGCCACTGGTGTGTGTGTGTGTGTGTGTGTGTGTGTGTGTGTGTGTGTGTGTGTGTGTGTGTGTGTACATGTGAGTGTGTGATGTAGTCACTGTGGAAACTAAATCTGTTCATTGTCACATGCGAGCTCACGTCAGTTGCCTGTGTGGTTTAAGTTAAAATTTTAGCCGATGGAGAATGAAAGTAAGTCAATAAGTCTATACAATGTCCTTGCAGGTACAATAGTAAAAGTGTTTCTGTGTATGGTGTGTGTGTGTGTGTGTGTGTGTGTGTGTGTGTGTGTGTGTGTACTGTCATTTATAGCCCACTTAATGTGCACTGAGGCCTGAGACATCCCCACACATCATCACATCCTGACATTTCTCTCACCTAATAACCTTTTCACTCCCTCCCTTTCTTTCCCATTTCATCTTTTATTGCTTTCTTCCTGAACATTCAGTTCTCTCCATTAGGGATGTGCATCAGCACAAAAATCAGCAGAATTCACAGTGCACTGTGTGTACACACATATTCTATGCCTTTGTGAAGATACCAGATATCCCAATTATTATGATTTCAAAGGCAAAATATGACTTGTGCTCATTAAAAATGAGGCTAAACGCAGTTTCTCCATGCACATGCACAAGTTGAATGTGAGCATTTCAGGACAGTTAAGTGGGTTGTTCAAAACACTGTGCTGATGTAATAACTACTCATTGATATTTCACAAGAAGGTGCTAATGTTAGGTGTGCTCATCATCTCTCTGTTGTCAGTCATTTGTGTTTAAAGACAGTGCAAATAAAGTATTAGACTTTATTGTTTATCCTCAATCATCATATCTCTAGGCCTGTGATGAACTGTGACAATCTCTTGCCCAGTGTCAGCTGGGATTGGCTCCAGCACCCACCTGTGACCCCCCAGAAAATAAAACAGTTGGAAATAATGGCAGGATGTATGAAATACAACTCCACTGCAGACTTCTATTTTAATCATCACATAAATTTATTTAGCATCAAAGCAGGATCATATTTGGGCTTCAGTTAATTATCATAAGGTGTTTTCACTGTTTTGAAATGAATAGTCTGTCAGGTCTGCAGTGTGAGAAAGACAGAGCTGAATGTTTTTCTCCAATTTTCTCCCATTAATCATCTGATCTGCAATGGACTAACAGAAGTTCATTCACTGAGGGTGTTTGACTGAAGATGACACACTGCTTGCTGCCTCCACTCAGAGGATGAAAAACCCTAAGCTTGTATAGAATACACAATAGAATGTTGTGTAGCCTTTGCTTAAAACACAGTGTGTAAATTACACAAGAAACTGTGTATTATGTAGATATGTACTGCACTGTAAATTTTGTTATTACATGTTATTGGTCGTGTCTTCTCTTTATGAGCACAAAAAGACAGTTGCAAACAAAAGGACCAGAAACCATTTTTAAAACATCAGCTCAGTATAAATCTCTGTTTTTTAAAAAAGATGATAATTATTAGTTCTTTAGTTCAAGTTCCTTGTACAACCATAGCGAGAGCTGTGTCTCTATTCTTGGCATAAACAATGCTCTCACTGGGTGTTGGACAAGATTGCCCTTTGTCTCAAATTCTGTTCTGTGCTAAAGGACTGAGTCACCTCAGAACTGTGTGTCTGTTTTTTTGCAGATGATGTGGTTCTGTTGGCTTCATTTGATTGTGACAGGGGCAGGGCAGTTTGCAGCCAAGCATGAAGCAGCTAGGATGAGAGTCAGCACCTCTAAGTCTGACGCCATGGTTCTCTCCCTCAAATGGTGGAATACTCCCTCTGGGCGTGGGTGGAGTGAGTTGCTGCCTCATCCAACAGCGATCAAGTATTCTGGGGTCTCAGTCATGAATGACAAGAAAATTAAGCATGAGATTGACCAGCGGATTGATACAGTGTGGGTAGTAATCCAGACATTGTACTGGACTGGAAGGCTCAGTTTTCCAGTCCATCTTTGTTCCTACCCTCACCTGTGTTTATGAGCCTTGGGTAGTGACTGAAAGAATGAGATCGCAGAAACAAACCACTGAAAGGCGTTCTCTCCACATGGTGTCTAGACACAGCCTTCTAGACAGAGACGGCTCAGACATCCAGAGGGGACTTAGTAGAGCACTGCTCCTTCAAGTCAAAAGGAGTCAGCTGAGGTGGTTTGGGCATCTGATTAGGATGCCTCCTGAATGCCTTCCTTTAGATCCAGCCACATCTAACTAGCAGGAGACTCCGGGACAGACCCAGAACTTGCTGTAGGACTATATAGCCTCTCTGACCTGGGAATGCCTCAGGATCTCCCAGGAGGAGCTGGAATATTTTGTGGGCAGAGGGATGTCTAAGATTCCCCACTAAACTTGCTGCCACTGCGGCCCAACTCAACCTTAAGAACATGGGACTAATGAAAAGTTTGTGTACACATCTATTGTTTGTCACCAGTATGAATTAGGAGATATTTTATTTTTTACAAAAAAAGAGGATAAATCAAAATGTGCTCAGTTTGGATGTGATCTCACTGGCACCAGATAACGAGCTGATTGAGTAGTTAAAATTGAGAAGAAAAGAAGAGCTTCACATCCTGAGAGGGAAATCAACATGAATACAAAGTGGATGAATGGAGGAGAGGGGCACGAGCTAAGAGCACTAACTGAAACACTCCCACACACACTCTCACACACAAATCTCACCTCCTATGAGCATGGTGCAGATGGAGAAGATCTTCTCTGAGTCTGTGTTGGCTGACACATTCCCAAATCCCACACTTGTAAGACTGCTCAGAGCAAAGTAGAGAGATGTCACGTAGCTGCTACGCATTGATGGGCCGCCACCCAGCACCCCAAAACCCTCACCCCCAGTGTCCGTCCCCGACACAGCCTCGCCTCCTGACATGTTTCCGTAATATTGGCTGGAGTTCCAGGAGCCCTGCCTTCCAGTGTCTGACCCAGACACGTTCCACTGACTGTTGTTGGCTGGGAGGCTGCTGACTGTGGCTGGGACCAGTGTTGTCAGGGGGGACAGGAAGTAAGGGGTACCCAGGCGCTTGGCCAGCTCATAGAGCCAACCTGATAGAGAGAGAGAGAAAGACGGAGACAGAGAATGATGAATACAGAAAATCAATTTACTGAATTATGTTGCACAAAATAATTATGTATAAAATATTACCCTGCACTCTTAACGTGTATGATCTTTTAGGACCTTGTTGGACTCAACCCGCTTAAAGGAGTCATTATGCATAATGAGTACTAAGCACTTAAAGCACAGTTTGCGGCCAATAATTTTTACATTGTGTTAGTTTTATTTAAGTGAAGGATCTAAGTACTTCATTCATTACTGTAGGCTTCTACAACTCTGGGATGAGCTACCTGCTGTCTAACGGGTAACATGTCTAACAGGGAATATGTCTATTGAGGAAGATAAGAAGAAAGAAAGAATCTAAAATGAATGAATGTATTTGAAGTGACAGCTTTCCTAATGTTCAAAAGCAGCTCTCTCCACAGCTTAGCTTTACTAACAGTAAAGGAAACATGTCTAACAGGGAACGTTACTAACAGGGAGCGTGTCTAACAGGGAATATGTCTAACAGGGAACATGTCTAACAGGGAACATTTGTAACAGAGAACATGTCTAACAGGGAACGTGTCTAACAGGGAACATGTTTAATAGGAAACATGTCGAACAGGGAACATGTTTAATAGGAAACATGTCGAACAGGGAACATGTCTAACAGGGAACATGTCTAACAGGGAACGTTACTAACAGGGAGCGTGTCTAACAGGGAACATGTCTAACAGAGAACATGTCTAACAGGGAACGTTACTAACAGGGAACATGTCTAACAGGGAACGTGTCTAACAGGGAACATGTTTAATAGGAAACATGTCGAACAGGGAACGTTACTAACAGGGAACATGTCTAACAGGGAACGTTACTAACAGGGAACATGTCTAACAGGGAACATGTCCAACAGGAAACATGTTTAACAGGGAACGTTACTAACAGGGAACATGTCTAACAGGGAACGTGTGTCTAACAGGGAACATGTCTAACAGGGAACATGTCCAACAGGAAACATGTTTAACAGGGAACATGTCCAACAGGAAACATGTTTAACAGGGAACGTTACTAACAGGGAACATGTCTAACAGGGAACATGTCTAACAGGGAACGTGTCTAACAGGAAACATGTCTAACAGGGAACGTGTCTAACAGGGAACATGTCTAACAGGGAAGGTGTCTAACAGGGAACATGTCCAACAGGAAACATGTCTAACAGGGAACGTTACTAACAGGAAACATGTCTAACAGGGAACGTTACTAACAGGGAACATGTCTAACAGCGAACGTGTCTAACAGGGAACATGTTAAATAGGAAACATGTCTAACAGGGAACGTGTCTAACCGGAAACATGTCTGACAGGAAACATGTCTAACAGCCAACGTTACTAACAGGGAACATGTCTAACAGCCAACGTTACTAACAGGGAACATGTCTAACAGGAAACATGTCTAACATGGAACATGTGTAACAGAGAACATGTGTAACAGGAAACGTGTCTAACAGGGAACGTGTCTAACAGGGAAGGTGTCTAACAGTGAATGTGTCTAACAGGAAACATGTCTAACAGGAAACATGTCTATCAGGAAACATGTCTATCAGGGAACATGTGTAACAGAGAACATGTCTAACAGTGAACATGTCTAACAGGAAACATGTTCCAACCATGGATAGAAGAAAGAGGTAATAATGTAGGAAGTGAGGCAGGAATTGAAAAACAGTGTTTGCGAGTTGATGAGTGGGGGAACCCAGCAGAGCCACTGCAGAATCAGAAAAAGGGAAGACAGCAAGAGAGGGAATATGAATTATACAACATTTATGCATCCATTCATTGATCTCTGTCTTCACACACTTCAGGCAAGCAGCTTTGACTGCGTGTGTGTGTGTGTTTTTATTTATGACTTAGGCTACCTTCAGGGACACATCTCAGACTAAATATATGTTAGGTATGGCATGTCCAAATGGGGACTAAAGCAGTGTCAACAATCGTGAAAAAGCTGATTTTTGGTTCACAGATTAAGGTTCAGAATATTATGTCTTATGCCTATGTAATGTCCCCAAAAGGGACCTAAGTAAACCTGTATGTGTTTGTGTGTTGTCTGTGTGTGCAGGTGAGAGAGTTCTCAGAGATCAAGACCAGCTTGCCAGCATAAATAAGTAGAAGTGACAATCGAGCTGTGAGCAGAGTCCCAGTCAAGCAGCTAAACCAACAACATTAAAGGATTTAACACTTGAGTAGTTTCCTAATTACTTTGTCATTAGCTCAACTTAACCTCCACCCTCCTGAGGAAATCTGGACCTGACATTACATTCCATGCATGTTATGCCTGTGGATCAAACTATAAAGCATCATGTGCATACGAGAATGCAGAAAGTATGGATAATAATATTGTAGGACCACGCTATGATAACATCTGCATCACTGAAGACACACTGAGACACATGTCCATGACAAAACAAAAGGCAACAAGAGACAGCATGGTTTTAGGTAAACCTAGATTAAAACTAATGCAGTCTGACACAGCAATCCTGCTGTTATGAGGGTGGCATTGCTCAGCTGTTTCCATGTTGATTATTTTGCAGGCTGCAGTGTCTGGTGCTGTTGTGGTTCTATTGCATCATACTAACAGTTGTCTTTACAGCGATGGCAGGCTAAAAACACCTTCGTAGATAGTTTGAGGCTAAGCACAATAAAACCCTTGTCTCGCTTGTAGTTTATAAACACCAGAGTTGCTGCTATACAGCTTTTGATGTATTACCACCTTCTTGACTAGAAGATGGTTGACCCTGATCTGCATGTGGCCCAGGAAAACACCCAGGAAGACTGATTGTAGTCACATCTGTCTGTCTGGCCAACAGAGACACATAAGTGTAATCAAAATGTCTTAAATCTTAAATGGGTTTTGTCCGAGACACTGATGGTGTAAATGAGGCTGTTCATGCACACAGTGTATCCTCCTCTCTGCCTCTGTTCAACGTGCTGATTCCTCATCCCTGTCCAGCACAAGTGACTAAAACTGTGAGCTGTCTACGGTCACTGTCTCTGGGCAAAGTCACACCAATACAACAATGACATTTTCAACTGAAACCAAATTATTCTAATGGAATTTCCTGTGTTCAGTGGACTGGCTCAATTCAATTCAATTCAGCCCACTTCAATTCAATGTACTATATTCATCCACAGTGGGGCAATTCAAAGTATTGTTTGGCGGAGCAAACATCTTAATGAATGTACAGGACAAAGTAATCCAATACATTGTTAAAAGCATTAAAAAGTATAATAACAGCTAATATGCTTCATGCTAGGTGCATCAAGCACTGCCATTAGTGAGGAAGCACAGGTGTGAACCATAACAGACCCCTGGAACAGAATGGTCGAGGCCTTGGAGGATTTTACTGACCTTCTGAAGGATGATTTGATTATATGGCCAGAGACTTTAGAAGACACATGATCTTGACAGATGTGCCTACAACATGTAACATGTAGCCTCCTCTTAATCTGAGAGGTTAGGGACGTGCACCAGCACATAAAAAAGGCAATAAGGCTCTGCACTAAGCAGTGCCAGCATCATGTTAGCAACTGTTTCAACGATTTCAAACTGTGACAGAAAAAGCTGCACACAAAATACAGTTCATTCCAAGTGCATACAGAGAGCCTGCACCCAAGAACAACAGCACTACAACTACAGCATGACTTAATCAGCTGTGCATAGTTGTGCCCTAAATAGTTTCTTGTATACATTCTAAATGAATCATGTTTGTGCATTAACCTTGGTGTTGTCTGAGCTCTAATATGTCTTCAGTAAAGAAGGTTGATAAAGCTAGAATTGTATGGCAAGTTCTTGGAAAAGTTTTTCAGCAAACTGGCAGACTGTGCATTCAGTGTAGGTTATTTTGTGTGCTCATCTTGTGCATACAAAGTAATTAAATCATAGGAGCCAGATGTATTTTGTGCATCCTGTGTAGTAAAATGTGGCATAAATACACATTGTCTTTCTCTCTATGACCATTCTGGGCCTCTGTACATATTAAATGTGACGTGTCTCTTCCAGAGTATAAACTACAGCTAGCCTGCTGAACTATGATGGCTAACATTATCGACCATTTTGCCAGTCACTACATCACCAAACTTTCAGCACCACCTGTTGTGCAAGATTTAAGTGTGACCAGCAACGTCAACTTTTTGCCACTGTCCCACCCATTGTGACACGCATGTTAATCTCACAACCCTTTTACAGCAAGAAAACAGATGACCTTCAGTCCACTGTGGAGAAATGTTTGACCATAAGGGAATGTTTGAATGTGTATCTTATAAGAATTTTTAATTTTGACATTGACATTTGACATGGTTAGTTGGCCTGTCTCGCTGTCCTTGGCATAACTTATGTGCATAACTTAAGTGCATAACTTATGTGCATAACTTATGTGTAGGCTCCAGGGTGCCTGGAGGATTAGATGTCGACCTTGTCATGCGTGTAGTGTAGTAAAGATGAGTGTGTGCAATGTTACTTTAAGCTTTTGGTATGAATTGTGCCCATGCATATATGTTATTCCAAAATCTTCTCAGTTGTATTGAACTCATATATTTAAATAAGGTCAACTGAGACTCGTTGAGTTTATTCTTTTATTCATCAAAGTGAAGAAGTAGTCATCATGGGGGAAAAGAAAGTCATACTCCAGCGTCTGAAATGTTTTCAGATGAGTACATTGCCTTATGAAGCAGCACTGGAAGGTTTAACTGCCGCCTCTGTGCTTGTCTGGTGACAGCCTTGACAAAGAAAAGCACACACAATGTGATTAAAAAGTAATCTCTGCTCCAAAGCCAGCAACGCTTACTGCTACTAATCACTGTTGTCAGCCTCTGTCAAGCATGTCCTGATACGACAGAAACACAAGGCAAGTGGCCTTCCCCTGATGACCATTGAAGTGTCTTAAAGGATCACGTTCTAGATTTTTCTTATGGCCAAGAAATCCCAGAAAAAGAACAAAACCAACATTGTTCTTACTCAAAATGATCGCCTGTGTAGCCACATATACCTTGGATATATATAATATTCCTCTGTGCCACTGAGCTCAATTAAAAACACATAAAATATGTATAAATGGGGGCACACTGGGTGGCATGCCCTTCATTATAATGAACACTGTAGTTTATTGTGACTTAATACCACTAATGCCATAGATACCCACTAGAGAACTAAATAGTAATAAACCACAGATGAAAATAGTCCCCAACAAATTCACTGTTTACTCCTTTTTATTAAAACTACATCACCCAGATATTTTGGGAAATCAAAGGGAAACACGCTTTTATACCATAACGTAAAGCTACACTGACTTGTAATGAGGTGAATGGCGTCTCTGTCATTCGTATGGCTATTCTCACACTATGTAACTTTGGACGGGTACGATCACCTGCTCATCGAACATCAACATTCTTTTTGAGAAACTGAATCATACTAACAGAGTTTCCTGATGGACAGTGAAGTAGACTGCTGTGAACTATAGATGCAGTTAGATAACGCTGTTGCTGCTCAGTTTGTTAGCCTCTGTGGACATAATGATGGAGAGGATGAAGAGGACGCTGACAGAGGACACTAAGAAGAGAGAAGGAGAGAGTGGGTGAGCAAGAAGCTGCCGGACAAGAGTAAATGTGGGACTGACTTTTAGTGGTTGGTGAGAGCTTGGTGAAATAAAAGGCTGAAAGACAGACGCCGAGCTGGAAATAAAAGGCTGAAAGACAGACGCCGAACTGGGCTGACTGCTGTTGGACTAGTCAGTAATATTAGCTGCTGCTGGGTCTGCTGTTGGTGAGCTGGTTGATGATTGGCTGTTAGCAAAGTTGTCGACTCGCCAGTCTTTGATCATAAGTAATGTAATCAGAACAAATACTCGAGTACAGCTGAACATATTTACCACAGTGAGATTACACTCTGAAACTGAAGTAAACAAATAATGAGTTCTATGACACGTGTGCTTGGTGATGATTGTCACAGAGTAGTTCTAACACATTGTTGGTGTTTTCATGGGGTTTTTGACAAAAAGAAAAATAGAGAAAATCACCAGCCTACTTATAGATTCAGTTCCTGTGGGTTACTTTTGTTTATTTGTTGTGATTTTGTGGTGGTTTTCAAAATGAAGGCATTAAAAATTAAAACAGGGTACTGTGCATTTTTCAAACCATCACCTGTAGCAGTGGTAGTTGGTGCTTGCTTTCCCGTCTAAAGGTGTTCCATGTTATGCCCATCCCCTCACCCTTTTCCCTTCACTCCATCAGACTGTGGCTTTGGTGTGTGGTGACTACAGCTCCATGAGGGAGTCTATCCCTATAGAGAAGGCCATAACTCCACTGCATGAAATATTGATAGCCCTGCAGACAAAACCTGTACCTCTCGCAAGAAGCAGCCTGTAAATTGATAGACAGACATTCAGCATTCCTGATATCAGACCTCCATTGTGAATCACAGTTTGTGTCACAGAAAGGTCAAACTGCAGACTGTGCTTTGTTGTCCCTTGGATTCCCCTCTGTCCGTCTGAATAGTAAATTGAGGGAGTGCTGACATGAATTGACTGCAGTGTTACTGTCTGTTATTATGTGGTTTTGCTGAAAGGATAATGATAGGTAGGGTGGTACAATCAATGAGACACACAGAGGACCAGAGGAGGAGACAACAAGGAAGAATATGCTGAGAGCAGAGCAGATAGAGAAACAACAGGAGAAGACATCTTGTCATGTGTCCTATTGCTCAGAAGAAATGCTCATTTGCAGCTTATCATTTGACTCAACATGATGTTTGTGTTTGTGTGTGTGTGTGTAATGAAAGACACACAAAGCCTGATGTTGATGTTCTTCCCCAGTTCAGAGTCAAAAGGATTAAAGTTCGCTCCCCTGGAAACTGCATGTTTACAAGTTTATCAGATTGTATGTCAGGATTTCAGATCCTCCACTGAGAGTTACACGTGGAATACCAACAAAGCTGCATGTTATTAAAAGCATCAGTCGTGCTTGAAAACTGAGACATGTGGGGGATCATCATGCATTTTTTGTGGATACAAAATGACTGACAGCATTCTGCTGAGGGTGGACGTGTCATCTTACAGCTGTCTTTAAGCAAGAGGATGTAAGTGAATATGCAAATGAATTTAAGTGGAAACCTTTTATACTCGACTGATACGATAAGATCTCATTGAATCTGCATTTGTGAAACATAAACTCATTTCCTGAGCTTACAGTATAATTAAGATGAGCGATAGAGTATCCATCCTGTTCCAAATGAAGCTCAGCTCAAGTTCAGTCAGGAATCTTTATGCCTCGTTCATTCTCAGCTCTTTTCTTATTGATCAGCTGATGGCGTGTTTAATCTTTCAGATAATCCAAACAGATTTTTCCATTATTCTTTATCAGCCAGTGTCGTTGCTGTCAAAGTTGAAATCTGTTCTCCTCTGTGCTGATGTCAGCTGTTATTTCAGTGTGAACTTGTTGTGTCCCTCCTCCACCCTATTCAGCATTATCCTCCCATCCCTAAACACATTTGCTCCCACCCAGGCCGTGGTTCCAAGTAATACAATAAATGTAGCAGACTAGAAGTCAAATCAAAGCATACAATAAAAAAACTGGACTCTTGAGTAAATATAATCTGCTTTCTAACACTGTGTGTGGATGGAAAAAGTGTGTACTAACCAATATCCCATGAGCCTGGACTTTCGATCTCCTTGCGGCCTATGAAGTACCACACACAGGCCATCCAGTGGGCCAGCAGGGCAAACATGGACATCAGCAGAGTGAGAACCACAGCGCTGTACTGTGAGTATCGCTCCAGCTTCTGCAGCAGCCGCAGCAACCGAAGCAGCCGAACCGTCTTCAGCAGGTGGACCCCGAAATACTGCACAGATAGAGGCAGAGCCCATCAGCACACACATACACACACACGCAAACTCCTTCAGTATTTCTTCAGTATGAAGGAACTAATCTGCAAAGGTAACATTAACATTTTGATACTCGAGGATCTAAATGAGCAAATATTCTTTAAAATATGTTTTTCATGACGTGTGGTTAATAATTAGTTAGTTTAGTCGACAGTTTTATTTAAAAGATGGATCTTTAATTTATTCTTCATATAAAATAAATATTTTTCAGCTCCAAATTAGAACTGAAGAATAAGTCTGAATACTCATTTTGTATGCATGTCTAGTAATTTACCCCGCAGTTCCAATCATCGTTAGGATTCTGTGCATGGGAAAACAAATTAATGAGACCTGCAGTATGTGCACTAACATCAGATTGGCTCTGTGCCATTTGTTTGTCTGATGAGCATCACTTTGGATGAAATGTTGATCTACTAAATTCTCCCGGGAGCCTGTGACATTATGCATTCATTCTTTCGTTTTCCACATTTGGCTCGCCGACACTGGTGTGTGGATAATGAATGCCAGAGAATGAGTGCATGTCCACATTCTAGAGCTTTTCTTTCCTGGAAAAAAAAGGTGAATCGAGTAGCCTGATTTGTCACACATTTTGTCAATCTGTCACACACTGTTTGCCATCTTTGTTAATGCACACACACAAATGGCCACAGACAGACACGCACACACACACACACACAGAGGAGACTCACCACGCTGACGTTGAAAGCATACAGCAGGTCAAAGGGCAGGGCGGCAATGAGATCGACAAAGAGCCAGGTGGTGGCGTAGTGAACACAGATGGAGCGGGCGTCGTACACTACCTGACCCGACGTGCTCACAAAAGTGGTTCGAAAGTTCAGCAATATGTCTGCAGAGGAGGACAACAACAGCGGAAGCTGACAGCAGGAATTGCCAACAGGATACTACAAGTGTCACTGACAAATTACCGTTCCGTGATTATCACACAACAACGAGTAACATACAGAACAATGGTTATTCACAGTGAAGCCAAAAAGCCTAAAAAGAGGCGTCAGGAACAATAAGAACGTACACTTAACAACCATACAAGTTCACTGTGATTTAGAAGAGTCACAGCTGCAAATTTAAATCTCTTGCAGAGCAAAGAGAAAAGTTAGACTGTCTTTAAAGTCTTTGTTTGATTGACCATGGGTCAGATCTGACCTCTCAGGGACTTTATGTTAATGTTTATTTACATTTATGATCATTTTCTAAGCATGCAATCATTTCACCACATCTCCACACATCTCTAGACAAGTTTTTCTCCCTCACTGAAGAATCCAGGATCTCTTAATGTGCATACTTTCAGAGATGAGTTGTCTCTTGCTATTTTCTACCTTTTCTAGATTTAAATGCACCAAGTGGTGCAGTGATCATTTGCAACTTTGAAACCTAAAAAGAATAAAAGGAAAGTTTACTGAACACATCACAGGGAGTTTTAAAGTCTCCTTCCTTGACTTGGATGTTTGAGCTTACCATGCAGAGTTTCACACTAGAGGGCTTGTAACCACACACAGTAATAACTCAACCTCAAGGATTTGTGTTGAGTGTTACTGACACACACACACACACACACACACACACACACACACACACACACACACAGTATTATGCACATTTTGCCAGTACAGAAAAAGAGACAAAACATGATTACAAAACAAAAGATCAATATGAAATACTAATTGCATACACAGTGGCACTGCAAGGTGCTTTACAAAGAAAAGTTTGCGTCCTGATTCAAAACTTTCGAGGCTTAGCCTACTTTAAAGATTGACAGCAGGTCTGTTCCAGGGAAGGACACATCATGACTGAAGCTTCCGTTACCAAGTTTAGCCCAGGCACCGGGCACTAAAGCAGCCCACTCCCACTTGACCTGAGGCGTCTGACAGAAGTGCACACCTTCAAATACGTCAAATTTTTTTGGGTCCCACTTCATGTAGTGACTTATAAACCAGCAGCAATGCTTTGTATTTAGTTCAATAGCCGAGAGGAAGTCAGTATAGTGGCTTAACAACTAAAGAGCAGCAGACGCACTTTGAAGAAGCTGAAGCTCATTGATGCTCTTTTGGGAGAGGCCTGTCAAAAGACCTCAGCAGGAGTTAACTTTCTTTGAAAACAAGGCGTGAAAGACTTTTTCCAGGTCAGCTTTTGACATGAAGTCCCACAGTCTGTCTGTATTTATAAGATGAGAAAAATGCTGCATTTATGTGGTTGTTCAGTATCAGCAATAACTGTATTTTTGGGAAGTTTAATTTAGCTTAATTTTAAAAAACATGACATGTGTACAAGGTGACATGTGACATGTGTACAGTCCATAGTGATTATTATATATTATTACTATTTAAAACAGGTTTGAAATGACAGTTTTGTACACATGAAGGCTCAGCTACACCCACTACTTCTGTCAACACAGCACTGCGTTAAGAGTTGATCTTTCAGTGCGATGTAACTGCAACTGCAACAAAGCAGGAATATATTGTTCATAAAATGAATGGCATGTAATCCTCTGAAGGGCGTAACACCTGCGTCAGAGATGTTCTGAGTCAAAACTGCAAAACAAATAAACTTGAGTGATTTTATACGTCCATAGTGTTGTGAAATAAATGAATGCATTTTCTATAACTGTTCCATTGAAATCTATAACCCTTGCATCCCTAAGTGTGGACATCAATTTCAGTTGGTTATTACATAATGCAATATGAAATAATTTATTACCAAATATGGGGAAATGTTGTTTTCAAGATGTTTATTACAAAATATGTTATTATTACATAATTTGGTGTGCACAGATTTTTTTCAGCACTTTTGATTTATTGACTGCTAGCTTGTCAGGGTATAAAGAATAAAAATGCTTCTGAAATACATTACTACTGTAGTCTGAAGTTCACTGGCATCTGAAGTTTTGAACATGATTTATTTCTTTACTTCACTGTTTGTTCACTGGCTGTATTCTTGGATGGGTTGCCTCATCCCATAGATCATAAGTACAACACTTTTCAACAGATAAACGTTCAGTGTTCATTTTGAAAGCTCCAATCATTTTAAAATAGGTCCTTGTTCATATCAGTCTAAAACACGCAGCAATAGCGTCCCATTGGCAGAAAAATGAGGGTGACAAAATGTTCATTGTGATGAATTACCCGTCTCAAGCAGGTTTTCAGTCTCATACATAATTGTAGTGGCATTAACAGAAACCAAAAAGTCTGAAAGCAGTGATTTATGATAAAATATATCTGTTAGCTAAATCACGACAAAACCAACAGTCTTGTTAGTGAAATGAACTCCTAAACTTGTTTCAGGTCTTGACTCGTCTTTAGGATGTAGTTCATTTATAAAAAGGAGCTTACCAGAAACAAACAAATCATCGGAAGCATGATGGCACATTTCAATCCACTGTTGGTGGCTGGGTGAACACATTGATGAACAGGCCGGCCTATTAGTTTTAACAAATGGGATATCGACTGACAGAGTTGGCCATTTAACTCAGTGGCTCGTATAATTTCATTGCAGATGTTTATTGACGGAAAGCTTGTGTTCACTCTTTTCTATCAAGGCAAATTGTCCATTGAAGAGCACTCACACAGCTTTCCTACAGTTATGTGAACAACACTGAGGACAAAACGACCTGTTGTTCTCTGGAAAATGAGTTAGCAATGAAACGTAATGGTCTATTGTGAATGGTTCATATCCGTTCACTGCTGTGTGTGCATCATTAACAACTTCAACAAAACTTTTATTATGACCGATGAGACTCTCAGATATGAGCTGCTTTACTGACTTCCCATCAGGGGCGGATAATACAACGATGAATTAAGTTTTATTAATAAAGCTATTGGTGTTTGACAAAAGGAAGCCTGAAGCTTGAATGTGTGCTCAGGTGTGTGTGACGAAAGGAAAATACATTTGTCTTTAGACTTTAGGGTCCAGTGTGTCAAGTTTAGACAACCTGTGTGTCAAGTTTACAGAATATTTAGAAATGGAATATAATATTCATAACTTGAAGCTCAGCTCAAGTTCATTAGTGTATAATCACCTGAAAATATGAATCTCTATGTCTTTGTTACCATAGGCCTTTGTATCTATGGATGCTGTGGGTCTCTATCTATCTGAAGTCTATGCCATACACCTGGTACTAAGAAAACTTTGGCTGTTACATAGAATCCACCATGTTTCTATAAACACTGGTCCGAGAGGGCCCCCTGCTTTGTGCCACCGTAGTTTCTTCCTTCACTCTTGGTTGAGGTGTTTTGGTTGGTTGCAATCTGCAAAAACCATACCATGAAATCCTACACACAGGTCCTGGGGCAGAACTGTTAGTGAAAAGAGTACCTTGTTATTGAAAAGCATGATCTCTCACCTAAAATAAACAGGATCTCCACAAGGATGTCACTGACGCTGGGCGGGCTTCGTGGGGCGCTGCTGCTCCCTTCGTCCCGTCCTCCCACCACTGTGAAACACACGTTATAGGGCACGGTGACGGCCACATAGAAGGTTGCCAGCAGAATCAACCAATCCCAGCCAGCCTTGAAGGTTCCATAGTGGAGCAGGATGAAGCGAGATTTCTGAATGGCTGCTACCTTGTACTCTGGGATCGGAGGCTTCTCCCCGAACATGTTCTGGATTAGATGACAGGAAGAGAGAGAGAGGTTCCAATTTTCACTTTTTACTTACTTCCTCCCTTTAACATGCATACACGCACTTATATAATATAATAACCTGCATTTATACTAAGCCTCTTCAAGCCTCACATGTTCAACAGTACTAGCACTGTACTGTTGAATTACACTTTGTATAAAATCTATATAAACTGAAGGACAGAATATTTCTACACTTCATTACAGCTATAAAAACTAATCCTAAATTTTCTAGTTTAGGATGTATATACATCAAGTGTGTTACAAAACCATATAGTGTGCTTAAAATGTTTAATCTTAGTTTGTAAAATCATATTTCATCAAGGAAAAACATTCACTGTAGCATGTATCTCAGGAGCACACAAAGGAGCCTGAAAACTGTCCCCAGAAATATGGAATGGAAACCCATCCACTGAGCCAAAATGGTGGCAGCAGAGTTTATGGGAAGTCCTGAATTTAAAGCTTATTAATATAAAGTAAAGACAAAATCAAAAAACATATGAAAGAAGGACAAATGAGCTGCTCTTTAAAAGGGACAAAAGGTTAAACTACAAAATGTTCAACGTCCTGTACTTTTAAAACATATTTTCCATCTGTAAATAGTCATTGTTTAATCACGTCTTCATTGATTGTTGATATACAACAGAATACACAATCCTTCAATAAGTAAGCTTCACACTTACAGGATGCATTCTGCATGAGTGCATGATTGTTTAATCACTGACATCAGCGAAATGCAGAGAAATTTTTACCCCAAAGTCAAACAGTGAGCACATGCCTGATGACCTTCATACCATCTGCGTGCTGCCCACTGGACTGCAGCAGACCTTCAGTGTGGCACACACACAAATACCACAGTGCTGGGCTGCGACAGTGATCATCCATTGATTATGATCATAGTGGTGTGTTGGACCGGGAGTGGACTAAGCACAGTTTGCGTATTCTATTATATAATTATGCAAATACAAGCCATATTTTGAAAGAGTCTACCATTGTTGTTTAGTTTAAGAATTCATATTACAACTTTGGAAACAAAAACAAACTTTTTTTATTGTAGAGCAGGAATCATTTTTATTCTATCAGAATTCATAACAAACAGTGTTGTCGAACAACCTGCAGGGGTTTTAAAGTTTGGCTTGTTCTATATTTAGCCTTACCTCTGTGACTTGAATTTAATCATCTGTGCAAAAGTCTCAAAAGTAAACAATGATTACATGAGAGCCCGTCTGGGGCTAGTTTGGCATACAATACATCTTCTGGTAACCAAACATGTTATTTATAACACATTAGATGGAACAGAATAGACAAAAGCAGAGACACTCACATTGTTGATCTTGAGCTTGCTCTTGTCTTGTTTCTGCAGGTGTCCTGACAGGTGATAGAGAACAGCTCTGCTGCGGCGTCGGTTGGCATTGAAGCCTGGAGGGCGGGTTACCTGATGCACCTCCAGACCTGTCTCCTCATCTGTGGAGGAGATGGTAACATGCTGAGCTACAATCCCACAGGAATTTAAACCAAGTTCTGTGTTAACCCACATGTTGACTGAAACACTGGCTTATAGGTCAGAGGCAGTGAAAACAACCTGTAACCTGTACCATCTTACCACATAGAAATCAAATGATGTCACGATGCTGTCTCATGGGCCTTCCATCTCTGAGTTTTAGAGTAGAGTATCCTCTGTGCCAGTTCTGATGTACAACAGCTCATGTTTTTACATAAATATTTGATATGATATTGACCTGCCATCGGCCTTTGTGGGTCTTCATTGATTAACAAGGTTCTTTTTAAGTAGAATCTGATGATCTGGGCTGAGATCCAGATCTGTAGTTACAGAACAGAACCAGTAACAATGCCTACATATCTCCAACATCTCATTCATGTCATCCTTTTTGTCATTTATTGAATACTCAAAGAAAATACTGGGTAAAGTAGTCGGTGTTCAGGCAGGTGTTCCGTTAAATCATCATCAAGACAGAAAATCTTTTATTGTTCTCTCCATTTCCACTTTACATTTTCTTTTATGATTGTTCCTGTCTGTTCATAATATGATGTCATGCTTGGCAAATACCCACCCCTGTAACCAAATCATTTCATTCTCAGACAGTAAATTTGATTTGATTTCATCTAGAATGGATTTCAAATGGTTCAAATGGTTCAGATGGTGCACTGTAGTGATTCAAGGTCATTGCAGCCTGATGTGATCATTTTACAATCGATGACAGAAATTCCAGGTTGAACTTTTCTAGAGAAACTTCCTGGAAAAAACAGTCTACCTTCAGTGATGACTCATCCAGCTTCTGTCATCATCTGCCTGACTCCTCACTGACTCGTTTCAATGGGAAATACATGACACAAAAGGACAGGTTTCAAATCTGTCAGGCACCTATGAAACATTTTTACTTGTTGTTCATCTTTGCTGTTAGAAGATTCATTCCTAAAATAATTTCTCTCATTTTAGTTCAGATATTTTGCACAAAACAAGCAATGTGAATTCCACCCCATCACCTACACTGTGAATTAAGCAAATGTTCTTCTAAAAAAACTGTTTTAATGTCCATATGGGCACATAGATATTTTAAAACAAACTTGAGAAATTGTAATTATCTGTAGGGAAGTAATAGTGCTCGTTAATGAGACAACTGAAAATTCATTGTTAAAACCAGCCCTTTTTATATTACCTGTAAGTACTGAAAGTCAAGTTCCTGCCAGATCTGCAGTGCCTGTATAATATGGTGACTATGAAAACTAGCGAGTTGTATGTTTGTATGTTTAGAGAGACTTTGACAAGGTCCAAATTGTGAAGGCTAGACCACGAGCATCTCCAAAACTGCAGCTCCTGTGTGGTGTTCCAGTCCACTGTGAAAAATGGACATGTGTAAGTACAGTATAAGTGTAAGAACAGTGGTGACAGGGTAGATGGACTGTACTTATACAGTATATCTCCTTTCTAGTCTTCTGACCACTCAAAGCGCTTTACAGTACACATCACACATTCACACACATATTCATACACTGATGGCATTAGCTGCCATGCAGATGGAAGCTAACCATTCACACACATTCACACACCGGTGTCACAGCCTTCAGGAGCAATTTGTGGTTCAGTATCTTGACACTTCGACATGCAGACTGGAGGAGCTGGGGATTGAACCACCGATCATCTGATTAGTGGTTGACCTGCTCGATCCCCTGAGCCCAGCTGCCACGCAAATCATGGGTGTACAGGCTCACTGATGCACATGGGGGGCAAAAGTTGGCTTGTGTGGTCCAATCCAACAGATGAGCTGCTGTAGCTCAAATGTTGGATAGAAAGCTGTCAGAGCACACAGTGCTCACACTTGCTTGTGTATGGGGGTGCATAGCAGCAAATCAGTCAGGGTGCTGACCACTGGGCCAACAATGGGCACTTGGGCAATAGCCTTTCATGGAAATAGTATTCCCTGATGGCCAGGTTCCTCTGTCAGCAGGATAATGTGTCCTTGCCTTTAGACTTACACCTTAAAGGAGAAGAAAGACATTTTTAGAAATACACTAACCCTGAATGGGTTTTGATTCTAATCTGACTGGCTGAACTGTAAATAACTCTTAATTCCAGATGTATAATATTACAAGTTGTTTCTCAAGAGGTTTGTATTTTAGGTAATTTAGTTGAATATTTTCTTTCACTAATATTTATTTATTATTTATTTGAATTCTCATTTTTCTAAAATGTGATGTGTTCATAATGACTCCTGGAGACACATGAAGCTTAGGTCAGTGTTCCAACTAGAAATAAAGGTGTTTATCCAAGTTCCCGTGTAGAGAATAGTGCAGTCCTTTTTTATTTTACATTGACTGTTCACATGCATTTGCTGTTTGGCAGATTGGGGAGTGGATTACAAAGAAGGAGAGGAGAGGAGAGGAGAGGAGAGGAGAGGAGAGGAGAGGGCATTTACACACCTCAGGGTATGTTCTTCTTATTATACTGTGATTACTGATAGTTTCAGAATAAGCAGTATGTCCTCTGGGGGAGCCTGTGGGTGCTTGTGGGTAAAATGGGCTAGCTATACATTCTAAATGATTAATATACAGTCAATTAACATAGTGTGCATGTGTGTGTAAGCAGGTTGTGGCTCACGGCAGAGTGCGTCTGTTGTTACTCTTGTTGTGATGACGTGATAAAGCTGCATATTGTTTATTCAGCACAATTATCGTCAATCTTTTCCCAGACTTGTTTTGTCCTTCTTGCTCACCTGCCATCTGATTGTAAGATTTGAATCTTACATCACGCTGAGTAAAGTGCCAAGAGTGAGCCTTTTAACCAGTCAGCAGACTCCCACTGAGGAGAGGGTAATGTGATTGTTTGTGTCAACACATCACACCATAAATGTCAAAGTCTTTCCTCTGCTTAATTTTCTAGCTCATTACTTCTTCCCCTCTTTCATTTTCTTCTGACATCCACAGGTGCTTCATTTCTCAGAAACCCTCAGAATGTCATGGTTATAGTCATGTCTCTGCGATGAATCTGAAAATAGAACACATTTCAATCCTCTTTGCTCTCTCAGCTCTTGCTCTTCCTTCTGTTTTGTTGTCTGTCCCCTGCTTAAATTTGGTAGTTTAAATTTAACATGTAATAACACATGCAGTGTGTAAAACACATCCAGTATATGTAAGCTGGCTTCAAACATTCTGGCAGTGAAGGCAGAATATTCAGACAGAATAAATGAGAGAGCTGGGTAAGTGTGGGGGGGGGGGTAAGTGATTTCACACAGATGCTCTTTGCCACCATGAAGCACTTACACACAGCAGCTCTGAAAACCAATCTGAAATAAAAAAAAATATTAAACACTCCACTTCATTTACTTCATTTTAAGAGTCTTGATTACTCTGCTTCTCTCCTTGTCTCACCACAACTCTCAACTTCTTTGTGGTGAGGATTATGAAATATTAATCACAGTGATTGAACACACCTTTCAGCTTTGCATGCTGTGATTTCTCCCTCTGTTTTCTAAGAACAAACTGCTCAACAAGCCCTGGTACTCAGGGAAGGAAGTGATAGAGGATGAAAAAATGTGAGCTTCACATTAACGAAGCACAAGTTGACTTTAATGGTTACTTACTTACTTTTTATAAGTAGTCTATGGTCATTTTTCTTTTCATTGAGAGCAGATCAATTTTAAATATTGCAGGGATGGAGCAAGATGCAGCAGCCACAGTCAGGCGTTAGCTGAAGAGCTGCAGGCAACAGGCTGCACACCTCCACCTCTCTGTTGCTGTTGCAGACTCATGTCTCGTGCAGTTTAGAAATCAGATCACGTTGCTCACAGCATGGTGGAAAAAAGCCAATTACTGCCCGACGTCCTTATTAAAAACACAATAGTTTGTTTGTTTTCCTCAACCCTGATCCTTGTTGGACCTGGAAAAAGCTTGTGTTAAACGGCATTAGAGTGTTACACCAGTGTCAAACCAAGCAGGACTGCCACTTAAAGGTTAGCTGACCTTCATCTTCATGGTTACAATAATGAACGTGTGGGTATGGAATGATTGACGATTGTTGCTTGGAAACAGGAAAAAAAAACAGTTACCCTCTGCATGCATATGTTCTGAAGGAAGGGGTCCACAACCCCTAGGAGCCTCTCAGACTTACTGCAGGGGAACGACAGATTATTTTAAGTATTTTAATTATTTAAAGTATTTAAGGCACCTGCACTTTTTTAAGGTCATTTAGCAAAAATATTTGTTTCACTGCTACACACAAGAAAGAATATTTTGCTTGTTTTTTACCTGAAAAACATTAATGGTTACACCATTTAAAGGCTTGAACAGAGAAATGTGATTTTTGCAAATCTGCTAAAATTAAAATACATTTAAAAATAAAGATCACTCACTGAGGTTGACACATCTCACATTACTTTTCGTTATTTAGATGACACTTTTATCCAAAGCGACTTACAAAAAAGGGAAAGAGACAAGGTACAGAGCAACAAGGACATGTTAGTGCAGCAATAAGTTGTAGAATCAAGGTCCAGTTGTAGAGGGGGATAGATTTAGCATGTCCAGTTGTTGGTAGTGTTGGAGAGGAGGTCCTTTGCTGTTGTTCAGCGGTCTCACAAAGTTTTCTTAGATACAAGGAAATTTAATATAATTTATATTTTTATTTCCTTGTGTCTGAATCTTAATAACTGTGTACAAAAATACAGTATGAATTTGTTTGTCTAATTAAGTCACAAATACTGCCTGGTAATTTCAATTGTGACCACCTCCATCAAGCATGTGCATTATCATATTGGGTAGCAAGCTGTGTGTCATCTGTGACAGAATGTTTATGGTTCACCATGTGCATTTAATGGAGGCAGTCATTAATATTAATGTAATGTTCAAATTGACAGACACATTTATTTAATTAAGGGGAGATTTACGCTGGGGAAAAGACACGAGAAGAAAAAGGGGATGAAAATTGTTATTTGATGTTTAATTGTTGTTTGCTTGAAATTACAATAAGTGCAGAGGCACGGCTAAGAGGCTAAATGTTCTGCATGCTGTCGTGCTCTCTGGAGCTTTTTGAATTCGATTTTACTGAGCTGCTTTTGAAGCTGTTGTAAGATACTCTATAAACAGACTTGTGGCTGCATTACATCAGTGTGACTACAGCAAACAAATGATGCAAAATGTCCGATTTTTTGTTTATTTTTTGTTACTGGGTGGGATGAGGGTGGATAAGTGGCTGAAAGAAAGATGGAGGAGAAAGATAAAAAAACAAAGATGACGAAGAAACTGAAGAGCAAGAAATGAAGCAGAAATGTGCAATGCGGTCATTCACCGAATGACAAAAAAGAAACACAGAGCTTGTGAGGATTCATGACTGAGCAGTCAGAGAACCTGCTGTGTTCTCTCGCTTTGATGGGGATTGTTACTGCAGCTCGATCCCCATGCCTTTTTATCTCCATCTAAAGGGCACAAACTACACCAACCATGTAACTTCAACTACCTTGCAGTCTACACTAACCACTGCATGTGAAGCTCAGCTGTACAAAAACGGATGCTGCCTGGAAAAAGGAGAAATCCAGTCAGTGACAGGGCAGATATGTGAACCCTGAAATCTTACTGAAACCCAAACTACAACGGGACAACATGTTGGAGTGATACTCACCGTTAAAACACACCTGTTCAGAGTCAGACAGCTGGAGCGCTAACATCACTGAACACAATGAACGCTTCAACAATTGCACAGTTCAGGTGACATCCAGATAAATTTTAATAATCCCAGTCTCCCCAGTCTTTAAGCATGTTTTCCAAGAGGTCAGTGTGTTGCTTGACGACTATCCTCCTAAATGTTGCACAGGAACTATTGCTTGGTGGCAGAATGATTTTGCACTGTGCATAACACTCCTCAGCTGGTCTAAATATCTCATTCAGTAAGAATAGAGTTGACTCAGTTGTCATCAAGTGTGGAACAGATCATGTGATAACAGTGACAGTGGTCACAAATACAACATTCACTGAATGAAGATCATGGAGTTCAAACATCTGGCAAAGGTTAGTTGGCTCTAATTATGTTGATTATTATTTAGAAGCAGCTCCATCATTAGGTCCTAAAAGGCTTGCTGGGTGTACCACTGCTGCATGATTCTTTTTTATCAGATAGTCTGCTGATTATTTTAGTTCTTAGTTAAAGTTTATTCAGTGAAAGAATGGAGTCCTAAGTTCTCCAGTTTGGACTTTTTCAAGGTTGCTACACACAGTCAGTGTTTAAGGTGTTTGAGTCATAATTTACCATTACAGTACATCCATTACCAGAACTGCAAGCAGGCTTCATTTATATAAACTCACCTGTGTCAGGTCCGTGCTCAGGATCCTGGTCCTTCTTCTTGTCTGTGATGTCTTTGTGGGACACAAGAAACAAAACCACCTCACCCTTTTCATTTTTGATGGGGACAATGTCCAGAAGACACCAGAACTGTGTTCCTGTAGAGAGGACAAACATACACAGTCAATGCATCATTCCCACAAAATGTTCATTTGAATTTGATTCCATACCAGCAAAATGACACCACAGTCAGCTGTTTTTTTCTTTAATCCCTTTGACAATTTTGGTGATTTGATGATTTACAAACTCAATGCAGAACATTCAGACTGTCCTGAAGAATATTCTCTACAGCCTGTGGAGTTCTTACTTTCAGCTTGAAACTTGAGATTTGGGACTTGTGAACAATCCTTGTTTTATTTTTGGCACATTAACATGAAGAAACTGTCTGAAAAAACAAATGTATTTCCCAGCTGACTCGTCGTGTATTGAAGTTTATATGTTCAGCTGAAATGTCTGTGTTTGTGTTAATGCTTCACTCAGACTAACTCTGTTACAGCTTGTTAACCACTATGATACAAGACACAGAAACAGAACCACAAATACAAAAATATGAAGTATTGAGATGAGATGAGATGCTCAGGCGATTACAGTGACAATAAAGTGATATTCAACAGTAAAATGTAAAGAAAAGAATCAGATAACTACATGAGAAGCTTTAAAGCTTTAAAACTAGAAATCATTTCTAAATATTAAATGTAGGATAAGGTTCAAAATATATCTACTGGTCCTTATTACTTGTTGGGGTGGCTGTATAGCAGCTGGACAACAAAAAGCAGGAGGCCTGAGGCAGAGGTAGGTGCAAACCAAGCAGGTGTTTTTATTTCACAACACTGAGACGTTACATATAGACCAAAACATACTGTGTCCCTAACAGCAGCTGCTTGTGCTGTAAACTGGCAACTTTATACAGCCTGCTAGTGAATCTTACCTGGACCCTTCAACAGTATAGGGGAATTTGCCCGTCCCATTCCATAAAAATATAATAAAACAACACAAAAAAGACCCTCAAATACATTTACACTATTATACTATCAATTAGTCTGCATGTTTTAACTGTTAAACATTACCAAATGATTAAATTGCACTCCCCCTACACTAATCAGCTCATGGTACCTCCTGGAACCTTTCGGTAGTGCTCAGGTACAATGGGGACTCTTTTTTTACAAACACCCTGGAGTGAAGACAATAAGATGACTTGAACGCACATATTGTGCAAACTTGCTGCAAAACGATTTGCATCTCTGAAGTATAGCAGTATGAACATCAATTGTCGAATTACACCCTGAACCAAAGTTAACATGTCAACATGTTGAAACTGTGCAGATCAAGACTAATGTCTGTAGTCTGAGCACCTGTACTGCCAGTTCAGTTAGCTCTTCCTTTAGATAATATGAATATGTAATGATATATAACATGTATGGATGTATACAGTATCAGCAAGCGAAGTCAAGAAAATACAACGCCCCACCTGGAAGATCAGTGATTAAGAAGCTGGACAAGAAATTGGACCTTTAAGTGTTTAAATGTTTTCCTTTTGGTCATTAGGCATTTGATTTTTTCATGAGCTGATCAAGTTTTAGATTTTGGGATACTTTGCTTCTTTGACATATCATCTTTGTTTAGGTATTTATTGGACTTTACTTTGTCTATTTGCCTTAATTTGGGAAGTCTTATGGTAATATCTTTTAGTATCTATAACCTTTTGTCTTCCTTTAAGTGAAATCCATAATTCAACTCCAGAGTTCCGTTGCCCTTCATTTATTGACTAAGATGACTGTGAGCCTCACGCTGTGGAGAATGGGAGCCCATAAGGAAGGCATGTGAGTCACAAAACCCCCCAAACACACTCAGACCTGAAAAGGATTCTTTCAGGAAGATGGCACAGTGAAAGTGAATCAAGGAGAGAAATGTTAAGGATGGATGTATAAACTATCACATGGTTCATAGAACATCTTGACATGTTCACCCATTTCATTTTGATTGTAGGTATAAGGTTTCAAAGTTTTCTCAATCGTGTGCATCAGTGATAACATGATTCATAAAGAAATCATTTCCCTTGAGCAGCTGAGAGGGCATAATGTTCCTAGAACTTTTCCATGTGTGACCATACCTTCATTACACTCAGCAGCACTGCCTGCAGCTAGAATGATATTCATAGAGGTCCTTCAGCCTGGAGGAAAAACTGCTTTTTCTGTGCTATCTATGTCCTCAGAGTTCACTAAATCCCCACATGAGGAGGCGCAGGAGAGATTGGAAGAAGCAAACAGTAGATTCACTTTAGAATACCACAGTTAACACACACTCCTTCGCTGTTTCAGATTCTTCTTACTGCCTCGCCAGGCACATGACCTCCATTACCACTGCTGAACATGCATTATTTAAGCCATCTGTCCCTGTCATCACTAAGTGATCAGTAGAAGTGTTTGAACACAGTTGTGTTCATGTTGGTAAAAAGATGATACTACTTTAGACTTTAAAGAGTAATTTAACACCACACTCAGCAGTGATGTCACAGCGTACAGGAGTACACCTGTGCATCACTGCCTCACCCTGAAAAATACTCCTTAAACTCAGGTCAGCATTCAGCGACAAAACAAAAAAATGTTATTCTGTCCTGGGATTCGTTGACAAAAATTGAGAATATGGGATATCACATGTGTTATTCTTTACATAAGGTTATCAAACAGACACATAACCCCCTGGCTGGTACATAAATGCATGAAATCAGGCTAAAACAGTCTTGGTTTCCTGTTACTCAGACTGCATAGGTTATGTTTGGTACTACACATACTGTTCCCTGCAACTGTGAGACAAATTCCCAATAGGTGATTGTGCATGTAAATAATGCATTTAAACAAGTGGGAGGACTGCCTTAATAAAAACATCAGCCATACTGGGAGGCTGGATATCTCTGTCTGACTGGAACACAACGGTAAACAACGGCAGTTGAAACAGCATGTACTGTCTTCTGTTTTGTCTATATGCATAACTATAAGCCAGGGAGAGGATGAAGAGTGAATAAAGGCTGTCATTAATATGTACTAATTATCATTATTTCATTAGAGCACGGCATTATTTGTGGCAGAGGGTTAGGACAGGGATTTATCCTGCTGAAGGAACATACTGAGTGACATTTATCATTTCACCAGAAACTGTACTGTAACTACTAGATGCTACTGGCTGACTACACTTTGGAAAGGTCATCAGAGTCTATGTACCACTAAGAACAATAAAGGTGTTGTCTGTCCTTTCAATCACAGTCTGCACATGCTACAACCATCCCCCGAATCAGGATTTTCCGACTCTACTCCACCAGAGTCCAATTATCGACGCCCTCATCTATCAACAAACCTAAACACTGCCCTTTCTGAGGTAAGATGAGCTTCAAAGTCAGAAATACATAATTCCATAATAAAATGTTGTATTATAAAAGATAAGACTGCAAATATGATTGACATGCAGTCACAGTCTGATCAGGACATGGTGTGAGTGTGGGAGAAAGTAACAAGTAGAACTACGTTTGAGGCTGCAGAGGTAAATAATAATAATAATAATAAATGTTGTATTATAAAAGATAAGACTGCAAATATGATTGACATGCAGTCACAGTCTGATCAGGACATGGTGTGAGTGTGGGAGAAAGTAACAAGTAGAACTACGTTTGAGGCTGCAGAGGTAAATAATAATAATAATAATAATAATAATAAGAAGAAGAAGAAGAAGAAGAAGAAGAAGAAGAAGAAGAAGAAGAAGAAGAAGAAAATTACTGTGTGCATACAAGTTCACGGTACACTGTTGAGTTTTTGACCTCAAGTTACCTCATGCATGCAGTTTTCAACTGGATATACGTGAATGTGTTTATTCTTTTTCTTGGTCCCGTGAAGAACAGCTAAAATGCTAATGCCAGCTCACAGGGAGCTGATAAAAGCATGAAACACTTCTAATTTGTCATTTGTGTGTTTGACAGAAACACACTTTTATAAGCTTCTGTTGGCCTTTGTTATAGGCTTATATCTCAGAGGAGCAGATGTGTCCCTCTGTCTCTTTTCCATCTCACTCTTATTTTTATTATTTGTGGACCTTTGAGTCTTTAGCTCCTGGCTCTTTCTCCCTTTCATCACAAATCACAGCGTTAGCATTTATTTAGAATTAATGAACAGCAGATGAATGAAAAAGACATTTTCTCCTTCTATTCTTTCACAGTCCTCTCTCCGTCCCTTCACACACTCTCACCTCTTCCTCAGAGCTCACATGAGAACGAGATGTCATTTCTTCTTTGAAACCACTTCTTCATAATTTAGAAGTTTAATTTAGAAGTTATGGCACCTTTAAAAGAACCCTGAAACCTTCGGTGTCTGTTAAATGTTATGAGATGCAAATCGTCAGTCACTGGCCCATTTTTCTACTATAATGTAGCCTCCATTAAACTTTTCTGTGGTGTATGGGCAGCATTAATTGCCACATGAGTAAATCTACTGATGTGTTCTGTGCTGAATATATATGTATATGAAAACTGTGTGTAGAATTTCAATGCATTCTTTGTGTCCCATGTTATAATAGAAATGTGCTTTCAGCTAATGGGAAATCGGCTGTGAATTGACGCAGTAAATTGAAAATATTAAAAATGATATAGGTGGCAAGGTCTAGATGACACAATGTGCCAGCGCTGCCTGTCCTCCCTCAAACATTCTACTTTTGCTTGAATCATTTTTAAAAACACACCTGTAGCTCGATTAACAGATATTTCTTATGCTGTCTGCAGCTCTTCAGCTGACACACACAAAACACTGTACACCAGACAGCGAGACTTGAACATTTAAATTCAAGGCCAAATTAAAAGTAGATAAACACACGCACGTAGATTTCTCATGCAGTCTTACCTTCCTTCTTGTAGAAAACCAACTCGGTCTTGAACTCCTTCCTCTCATCCAGGGCTCCTTGGATCTGTGCCGTGAACCGGTCACTTGTTTCCGGGCCGTACAGGAAGTGACAGGCGCAGCTCTTCTGCATGAGCTCGGCACGGGCATAACCGGTGAGCTCACAGAAACCATCGGAGCAGTAGACAATGGGATAGAGCGACTGCACCTGGGCATTTCCCAGAACAAAGTTGCTGTCTGTAAGACAGAAGAGAGAAAAGAGTGATCAATATGACTGTGAAACATAAACAACTAGAGTCATTTGATTTCATTTCATTTGAGAGTTCAGCTCCATGACATGTGCTTTGTAAGTTGAACTATATCTGTATGAGCTTTAACCTGTTGTTTTTATTAAAAAACATCACTGACCTCTGATATATTTAATGTGACGCTCTTAACTTACACTGATTCTCATATGCATGCATATGCAAATACAAATGCAAATACTATTTCTAGTCAAGGTATGTTGAACTCTAATTGAGTTCTTGAGAAAGAACAAATTTAGAAAATAAATAATTATATAATTAAATATAAATTTCATAGTCCTAAATCCAAGAGTGAACCTCTGACACTGCAAACGTCAAAGAAAGCCTCAGGTTTAGTGATTCAACAAGTATTTGTACAAATTATCTAGAATCTGCAGCTTCCATCAAAGTTCAGTCTCACAGCACAGCCGCAGGGATTCTGCATTCCTTGGAGGAAACACAGTGTTCATTTCTATCAAAATATTCTAAATGATGCAAATGAAAGCGGCCTCATTGTCATAGAGGAGACCCGACCAGCTGCTGGCAGATCAGTAACAAGAATCGATCGACGGAAGTAAACGCTGTCAACAGTCATCACAGAACCTTATGAGGTTTCGTTAATTCCTGCAGCCAATAGCACATCCGACCTCCCACAAGTAACAATCTTGTGTACAGGCAGGAGCATGTTCACTTGATTTACAAACACAGCTACGATCTCAGGCTGTTTATCCATGATCAGCAGAAGATACGTGTGTGTGTGTGTGTGTGTGTGTGTGTGTATGTGTAAATTTGCCAGTGCATATTCACTTAATGGGCCTGGGCATGTAGATGGGTGAATACTCTAAAATGGACTACTTTGTGATCAGGCGTTCTCATTGATCGATTGTGAGGGCCCTCGAGAATATCTCATGGCCTATAGTTGATGTGTGAAGTGTGTGTGCATTAGTGTGTGTTTCAGAGTGCCGCATTTCACACATTACACATTAATATGTGGTATTCCTCAGATCAGCAGTCAGTCACAACACAGAACAATCCACCTCATTAGCTAATTACTCTGTGTCTGACACATGCACACTTCCTCTGGGGGGAAACAGCAGAGATATCCGGTGATGTCAGTGAAACCACCAAATAACAGAAGAGAAGACCACCTTCCAGAGAGTCCCTGTGGCTGTCATGCTTCCTCTCTCCTCTCTCCTGTGAGAATTAACCCTGATGTCACCAAGTGCACTGTGCTTGGATGTGCTACCAGCCATGAGACAGAGGCTCAGAGGCCAAAGCTCCTGAAGGCTTCGAGAAGCGACCAGCATTAATTACACAACAACAATAAAGGTAATATGCTGTTCTTTCTCCACCTGCATTTCAAAATGTTTGAATGTCTTTTTGTTTTTCACAATTAAAATTATTAAAAGATAAGGTCAGCATTATAAAATATTTGCTAATATTAATAAATCCATAACCTTGCGAGACAGCTGCACTTGCACAGAATAATCAGCGTCCTTTGAGGAACTACTGGCAGCTACAGCGTGAGCTACAGGCGTGGTTTAACCCTATGTGTGTGTGTGTGTGTGTCCATCTCCATCTGCAACCTCTGCGGCTGTAAAATGAAGCCAACGCAGTTCCTCTAACGTCCACTTGAGGGACCAGAAGTGAGTCAGTCTCCATAAGTCCCCATGTCCAAATGTCCAACTTCACAGCAGAAATAAACATGTTTACAGCCTGGTACAAAAAACAGTTTTGGTCTCTGTAGCTAATTTCCCCGTTCATGACAACTGTACTGAGGGTGAATTTATATACAACTCACCTGTTCAAATGATATTAGGACTTAAAGTTATGCAGAATTAACACTTTAATTGATTGACAGGTGGGTGTCATCACAGGTGCCTGGTTTCAGTAACAACGCTTCATTTAGCACACCTCAGTTCACCACGCTACATTTTTGGATTAGCCTGGATCAGAGGTAGGGCTCCAGAGATGGCGATGAACAGAACTGCAGCACAGAGCACACAGCTTCCCTTCATAGACCTGTCAGTGACATCACAGAGACTATGTCCATGTTTTATACACTCTGTGGTTCGAACAGAAGAGTATCATTTCCTCAAACTGAAATGTCGTATGTTGTGAACTCCTACACCATGCTACAAAGCTCATACAATCTACACTTCCAAACCCTGCATAACTGACAGCATTATAACTCGGCAGGGCCACACAACTACACTCTACAAAGACAGGATCTAACTGCTAAACTAACTATTATTTTAATGATTGTTTGATGGAGTTTTTACTACATGGAGGGCCACATAGCCATGTGTAGAGAAAAAAAATGACCAGCTGTATAAAAATGTGCACATGGCTTCTGTGGTCCATGCAGCAGCTGCATTTGATTATAATGGACACAGGTGGCTGTGGGGATACTCTGGGTAGAATGTCATGCCATGTCTATGTCTATCTCATGTATTTTGGCTATAAAAATACACGCAAGAGTTCTATGGTAAAAATAATTGTGCCTAGTGTCTAATGCAGGGTCAAAATTAGCTTATTTACTTTGGGTTAATAACCCAACAGTAGTATAACTAGACTAGTGTTAGGTGAAAATACACAAATTTGATGACAGTTAGAAAAAATATATAGCAGGTATTTTCCTTCAGAACATGTATCATTTCTACCCATGGGGGAAATTGAGTGTTACAACAAGAGCACAGACCAAAGGTGGATTCATTTAAAAAAGCAGAATAGCAGAAAGAAAGCTTTCCACAGATGGCATTTTTACAGAAGCTACATACATACATACACAAACACCTAAATCCTAAACATCTAAATCTGAAACCCCTCGTCCTCAGATGAAGAGTCCACAGAGGACGATGGCGGGTCCACCTCGCTAGGGCCGGGGATGGGTGGGGCACCAGAGGCGCTCAGGCGGGGGTTATCAGTGGACGGGCGTATCCTGGAGGGCTGGTCCGGGTGCTGCCGGTGGAAGTCGGTAATGAGCTGAGGGTCAAGGATGTAGCTGGCGGGGACCCACAACCTCTCCTCTGGACCATATCCCTCCCAGTCAACCAGGTACTGGATGCCCCTCCCACGGCAACGAGAGCGGATAAGCCGTCGAACCGTGTAGGCTGGGTCTCCATTGATAAGGCGAGGTGGCGGAGGAGTCGGGGTAGCAGGAATCAAGGGACTCTCCAGAACCGGCTTGATTTTTGAGACATGGAATGTGGGGTGTACTCGCATGGACCTGGGAAGCTTGAGGCGGACTGCAGCAGGGTTGATGACCTTCTGAATTTCGTAGGGGCCGATGAACTTGGGTGCCAGTTTCTTCGAGTCGACCCGGAGTGGTAGGTCCCGGGTTGACAACCACACCTTCTGTCCCACTTGATAAGCAGGAGCCGAGGTGCGGCGACGATTGGCCAAGGCTGTGTAACGGCCCACCGACCGCAGGAGAGTGGATCTGGCCTGGGACCAGGTGCGGCGACACCGGCGGATGAAAGCCTGTACAGAGGGGCAAGAAACCTCCCTCTCCTGGGCTGGAAATAGGGGTGGCTGGTATCCATAAGCACACTGAAAAGGGGAGAGACCAGTGGAGGAGCTGAGGAGTGTGTTATGGGCATATTCTACCCAGAGCAACTGCTGCGACCAGGAAGTGGGGTGACTGGAGACCATACACCGGAGAGCCACCTCCATCTCCTGGTTTTTCCGCTCCGTCTGGCCGTTAGATTGAGGATGAAACCCGGATGACAGGCTGGCCGTGGCCCCGATGAGAGAGCAGAACTCTCTCCAAAAAACCGAGGAGAACTGCGGCCCTCGGTCAGAGACCACATCGACTGGAAGACCATGGAGCCGGAATATGTGCTGGAGGACCAGTTCAGCAGTCTCTTTGGCTGAAGGGAGCTTGGGCAGGGGAATGAAGTGGGCCATCTTGCTAAACCGGTCTACCACGGTAAGGATAGTGGTGTGTCCTAGAGATGGTGGTAGACCGGTCACAAAGTCCAGAGATATGTGGGACCAGGGACGATGGGGAACTGGAAGCGGGAGCAGGTGACCAGCAGGAGCCTGGTGGGAGGATTTGTTCCGGTTGCAGACAGGGCAGGCCTTGACAAACCCCTGGGTGTCCAGGTCCAGGGAGTCCCACCAGAATCGGCGCTGAAGAACCTCCTTGGTCCTCTGGATCCCTGGATGGCAGGTGAGGTGCGTGTTGTGGGCCCACTGGAGCACCTCAGAACGGAGGTGGGCCGGGACGAAGAGCCGGTTGGGAGGACAGGCGCTGGGACCTGGTTGCTCCTCCAGCGCCGTCCTAACTCTCTCCTCAATCCCCCATGTAATGGCGGCGGCCAGGCGAGCAGAGGGAAGGATGGTGTCCGCTGCTGTGGAAACCTCTTCCTCTTCCTTCAGGAACTGGCGGGAGAGGGCGTCAGGCTTAACGTTGCGGGTTCCCGGGCGATAGGAGAGAGTGAAATTGAATCGGGTGAGAAAGAGGGACCAGCGGGCCTGCCTGGAGTTCAGTCTTCTGGCTGACCTGATGTATTCTAGGTTCTTGTGGTCCGTCCATACGAGAAATGGTTGTTCGGCCCCCTCCAGCCAGTGACGCCACTCGTCCAGTGCCAATTTGACCGCCAGAAGCTCCCGATTTCCAATGTCATAGTTCATTTCTGCGGGAGTCAGGCGTCGAGAGAAAAAGGCGCAGGGGTGGAGCTTCTGGTCATCAGTAGCCCGCTGAGACAGGACAGCCCCCACCCCGACATCAGAGGCGTCTACTTCCACCACGAACTGTCTCTTGGGGTCGGGCATACGCAGGATAGGCGCAGAGGTGAAGCGATTCTTGAGGGTCTGGAAGGCATCTGTGGCGGCGGAGGACCAGCTGAAGGGGACTTTGGAGGAGGTGAGAGCTGTGAGAGGGGCTGCCACCGTGCTGTATCCCCGAATGAAACGACGGTAAAAATTGGCGAACCCCAGGAATCTTTGTAGCTGCTTCCGGGAGTCAGGAACAGGCCAGGCGGCGACGGCTGAGACCTTGGCTGGATCCATCTGGATGCTCCCCTGGCCGACAATGTATCCAAGAAAGGAGACTGATGGAGCATGGAACTCGCATTTCTCTGCCTTAACAAACAGCGAGTTTTCCAGGAGCCGTTGAAGAACCCCCTGAACATGGTGGATGTGGTCCTCCTTGGCCTTGGAGAAAATTAGAATATCATCCAAGTAGACGAAGACATGCTTGTTAAGCATGTCCCGGAGCACGTCGTTGACCAGAGCCTGGAAGACGGCGGGGGCGTTGGTGAGGCCAAAAGGCATCACCAGGTATTCATAGTGTCCAGTAGGTGTGTTGAATGCTGTCTTCCACTCGTCGCCCTCCCGAATTCGCACCAGGTGGTAGGCGTTGCGGAGGTCCAGTTTGGTGAAGATGGTAGCCCCCTCCAGGAGTTCAAAGGCAGACGAGATGAGGGGGAGGGGATACCGATTCTTCACCGTTATGTCGTTGAGGCCTCGGTAGTCGATGCAGGGCCTCAATGATTTGTCCTTCTTCTCGACAAAAAAGAACCCCGCTCCAGCAGGGGAGGATGACGGACGGATGATGCCAGCCGCCAGGGAGTCGTTAATGTAGTCCTCCATGGCCTTCCTCTCTGGTGCGGACAGGGAGTATAGACGACCTCGGGGAGGACTGGTGCCGGGTAGAAGATCTATGGCACAGTCATATGGACGGTGTGGAGGCAAAGAGGTCGCCTTCGCCTTGCTGAAAACCTCCCTGAAATCGTGGTACTCTGGCGGGACCCCCATCAGATCAGGAGCCAACGTGGTGCAGGGCCTGGACTGAGGAGCGGAGGCCTGCTTGAGACAGACTTGGTGACAGGCCGAGCTCCAGCCCAGAATGGCTCCCGTCGCCCAGTCTATGTGGGGATTGTGGCGCCGGAGCCAGGGATATCCCAAAATGAGTGGGATACGCGGAGAGTCCAAGATGTGAAACGTGATAGTTTCGTGGTGGTTGCCGGAGAGAAGCATCTGCACTGGAACAGTCTGATGAGTGACGGTCCCCAGCAGGTGACCGTCCAGGGCGTTGGCGGGGACAGGCTGAGGCAGCGGAACCCTTTCTATCTCCAACTGCTGGGCCAGCTCTTCATTTATAATGGAGACGTCGGCGCCAGAGTCAATGAAGACGGCAAGGGAGTGGGAGCCCCCTGGTAGCAGCAGGCGACCATGGCAGAGGGGGCGTTTCCTGAGGGACAGTTCAGAGGTCGGACTCACCAGTACATCCCTCGCTACTGGTGAGACCTGGCTTTTTGCTGGACACCTGGAGACGAAGTGTCCGTCTTGTCCACAGTACAGACATAGGTTGTGTCTTTGACGACGCTGGCGTTCCTCTGGTGACAGAGTGGTTCTGCCAACCTGCATAGGTTCTGAATCTCCCCTCTGAGGTTCAGGCCGGGAAGAGGATACCTCCGGTACTGCACGGAACTGGGAAGGAAGAGGATGCCCAAACCGTCCTCGCCGTCTCTCCTCCCGCCTGGCCTGGATGCGTCGGTCCACCCGCCGTGTGAGTTCGATGAGCTCATCCAAAGTGGCAGGGAGATCATATGACACCAGCTCGTCCTTAACATACTCCTCAAGCCCCTGTAGGTAGGCGTCGCACTGGGCCTCGGTGTTCCATTTACTCTGGCGAGCCCTGGTGCGAAAGTCAATAGAGTAGTCAGCCACGGAGCGGTCCCCCTGGTGGAGGTTCAGGAGACCGCCCATAGCATCTGGACCCTGGGAAGGTGGGCCAAAAACCTTCCGGAGCTCAGCAGCGAAGTCTCTGAAGGAGCTGCAAGCAGGAGTTTGACGTTCCCATTCAGCGGTTCCCCACAGGCGGGCCCTCCCCGTGAGGTGATTAATGGTGAACGCCACTTTGGCCTCCTCAGAGGCGAATGTGTGTGGCTGCAGGGCGAACAGGATTGAGCAGTTCGTAATAAACGGATTACAGACCTCTGGGTTCCCCGCATAACGTTCCGGAGCCCCAACTCGGGGTTCAGAAACTGGACCAGGTGGCGTTGGTTGGAGTACGGCAGCAGGCGCTGTTGCAGGTAGGTTCTGGACCATATTCTGTGAGAGCACAGTAGTGAGCTGCTGGATCTGTGAAGCTAATGCCGCTAATGTCTGCTCCTGGTTAGCGGCAGCCTGTTGTTGAGTGACGGTAGCCTGGCGTACCTCGGCTGCGGTGGAAGCAACCAATGCCTCGTGTCGCTGGAGAATGTTCTCCACCCTCTCCAGGCGTAGCTCTGGCGAAGCGGTGTGTGCTGGATCCATGCTTTGGCCAGATTGTACTGAAACGGGCTTGTGTAGGACCCAAATGCAGCACAACAGCAAGGGATACTTAGTAATGTTCCTTATTGAGAAACTCACAGCAGGCGATATGGCAGGTGAGAGAGAGGGAATAAGTCCTGAGTTCAATCGGAGAGTCTGTGGCAACGAACTGGAGCAGGGGGACAGACTGCCCGGGGAAACCTCCAAACAGCCAGGGAAACAGGCAGACAGACACCAGAAACACTGAGGCAGAACTCGTGGTCGGGGACGAAAAGCTGAGGTGATTACCGGGGCAGAGACAGACGAGCAGGTCAAAGGCAGGCAGGGTCGGCAACGGGAGATCAGTCCGGACAAAAGTGCTGGAAAGACTTGCATGACGCGAAGAACAATCTGGCAAAGAGTGTCTGGAGGTTGGTGCTTAAATACAGGGTTGATTACTGATGAGGAGCAGGTGTGGGAGGCGGGAGAAACCATGGTGACTGATGAGGAGGCGGGGCTGACAGGTGAGTGGAAAGTTACTGGGTGCAGGTAAGAGGGAAAAGCAAGCAGGGGACCGGAGTGGATTGTGACAAAATCAGGTTTCTAAAATGATCAAGATTTGTTAGCTCTTTCCAGTCCTCAGTCACAGTTTCCATGTTCATCTTCCCTTAATTATTGCCATGATCCCGATCCATGCCTGTGTCTCTTTCTTTGCCTCTCTCTCTCTCTCTCTCTCTCTCTCTCTGTAACAGTTATATTTGTTCAATAAAGGTCCAACTCCATCTTGTGTGATTGCTCTTGTCAGTTCCTGCTCAGTCTTGCCCCGCTGCCTTCTTCCTGTCTCATTCCCCTTTTCTGTGTCAATTCTAAATTCAGACTTTTTTAATGAATGTCATGCTGTCTTCATCCTGCAGTTATGTCATGTTTCTGTGAGATCAAATGGGGCCGTTTGCAAGTTGAATTAAAAATGAAAAAATGAAAGAGTGTTGGATCTGACTTTGTGTGCAACTCTGTGCGTGCATGTTGTACTCTATATGATAGACAGACTGAGTGGCTGATCAATGCGCAGACTAATCATTGTTGTTTCTTGTCTTCTTTGCTCAAATGTATGTCTCGTAGTCCGATAACCGAATTGATACTTTCTCTGATCTGAGATGAACATGTTTTATTATATTTTATTATTCATGGTACCACTGCTGCAACCTGAATGCTGGCGGTCTATACATATCCCTGAACAGATTTCAATAAACCTGTGATGCTGCAGCAACAAACACCTAATCCACTAGTCAAAGACAGGGGCTAACTTTCACCAGATGTTTTACTGTAGCTGAGGACCTGTGAGAATTTAATCTCGTCATTCTTTTTTTTTATTTACTTTCTGGTTGATTTGGATTTAAAATCAGAACTGGTTTGGTTAGGGCAAAGCTGGAATTGCAGATGCTACAACAAACTTAATAAAAAGACATGATTGCAGAGAATATGAATGACATTATTGGCTTCAGTGTCTGCAAGGAGCACAGACCTTCTGAGCACTGGTCCACACTCCAGTGTGTGTGATAACATCCAACTGGTGAAATCACATGATTTATTGTGTTGTCATGTTTCCATTTCCCTTTATAATTCATGTGTCCCCTCTGGCATCAGTGGATGACCATTTTACAGCTGCAGTGTAGCCCGGCTTCTTTGCAAATGACTTCTTAAAATTGTTTTTGATGTAAGGTGGTATGAGTTACTGGCAGTCATGTGGGCAGCAAAGAGTTGTCAGCTGACACAACAAAATGAAAGATGGATTGAGTATTCCTGATCCTTTATTCACCTTATTGAACCTCTTGACAAGGCCATCATTTCCACTGGGAATGGGGGAACATGTCCCCCTCAAACAGCTCTGTAGTTTGATTTTCCTGCTAGTCTCCCTCTAAACAGTGTCTCAGACTATGCAGCTTCCAAAACTGGATAAGACGTTTGAGGGGTCACCTTCACAACTACTGCACACACAGCAGCAAGCTGAACAAGCTGCATGCAACCATCCCTATATACTTGCTGTTGGAGCTTGTTGGAGTGATATTCAACCTGAGCAGACAGTTGCAGGCAGTGCTCGTGGCTGAAATAGGCACCGTCACCTTCTCTGCATTATTTTGGGTAAAAGAGGACACTGACGCATCAGAAAACACAGATAGTTGAGTACATTAGCCTGGCCCTTGGCTAATGCCAGTGCATCCACATGACTACTGGTGGTGTAGTAACAAAGAGTCATGTTACTGAACAGTTTACTACGTTTTGTATACAGTACATATATGTACTATATAGTATAGTATATATAAAGAACGTACAGGAATGAGGGGTGCTCTGAGGCCAGAGTGGGAAATGTTGAAATTAATTTAATTAATTTAAAAGTGCTGGCTAAGGATGACCGTAAATATATTAAAATTGTTATTTGCATTACTGGTAAATGAAGATTTAGTCAGTGTGTGCATATGCAAAAACAATGTCAGACTCTGTAGTGTTCTCTGGACCCTGACTAATCTAACATATTTAGCCGCATGTCATCATTCAACTACTGGCTGTCAAGGTGGTGTCCAGCAAACGATGTGGCTTTTGTAGACAAGTAGAGGACTCTTTGGGGAAAACCTAATCTCATTTGGAGAGACGGCATTCATCGCACTTGAAATCTGAGCAGAGTGAGCCCTCAGGAGTTGTGGTTGCGCCTACTGTTCTGGTCCTGCTTGATGTCCATTACAAATACTATTGATATTAGTCATGTTTGTTATATAATTATAGTTGTAGTTATCATTGTGATTATTGTTGCTGTGCATCTTTGTCACCCTCTCTTCTCTCTGAACTCAGCCGCTGCAGATGTATGTAGCAGCAGCATGATCCGGGTTCTACTCAAGGTTTGTGCATCTTGAAGGAATCTTGTTTCTCGCCACTGTCACTGAATGCATGCTCATTGAGGGAATTGTTGTTGTGTCTTTGTAATATATGGAGGTTGTCATGAGATTGAGAACCTTTGTTATCTGCACTGAACTGAATTATATGTATGCTTTATAGTAAAATATATCACATTTATATTGTTGTAGTAATCATAAGAAATAAGATACAAACATAATGTATACAAAGGATATACCATGAAAATAACAATTATCTGTATTTGAGCTTGTGAGTTCTCAGTATATCCTGCACAATATGTATACCTGTTGTTAGGTGCTCTGTCAAACAGCTGCATGTACCAACTGTGGAATGCAGCCTTAGGCACCATCTAACCCAGACAAATGACAAAGCTGCAGCCATGACTGGACATTAATGTGTGCTTCTAACTCTCCAATCTCATCAACTTGTCAGCAGAGTGATCCACTTCTCACTCTGGGCAACATCTGACATGCTACCTGAACCGAATCATGAATGTCATTCTGTTAAAATGTCCCTGGTGATCGGTCGTCCAGTCTACAACCAAATTGCTATTTGCACTTCATGTAACGTGGCCACGTTGACTCAGTGTAGTCCTGTTCATAGTCCTTTGTACAGTCGTACAGGGGGTAGTGGTGAATTCAATTCAGTTTGTGGGAAAAAATATATATCCAAAAGTTCAGTTCAGTCTTATGCATGTGTATATGGGGAGGTAGATGGGGACAGGGAACAAGAACAGGTTTTGCTGTATCCGGTAGAAGACAAGACAGTGGCTGAGTAGGGTGAAGAAGCCTGGAAAGTGACAGGCCAAGACCACTTATCTGTACATTTGGTTGAGCCCAGGCTGGTTGTACCTCCAAGTACCGTGTAAAAAGACATCCGATGACTTTACACACACTCCGGGATTGCTTTTAGTCCTTCTCAGCTTATTTTAACTCCTCTACAGAACGATATGTTTGGTTTTTCTCCTCTTCTCTCACGTCCTCCTAGTCTCCTCCATGCTGTCTTTGTCTAACTGGCAAAATTACCCTTCCCCTAGCTCCTAGGTGTACTTAATTGTTAACTAGTCAACATTAGTAAAATAAGGATGTAATAGTCAAGAACAGATCAGGTTCCTGTGGATCATGATCATGCCTGGTATTTGATGCCAATGATCAATTTCTGTAATATGTGCACTTAGTAACTACTGTAAGTTAAGGAAAGATTGTGATTATGTGGCAAAGGTTTGGCAACTAATGGTGTTCTCACACTCAGAGATGGTATATCTGATCTGTACAACTGATGGATACTGAATATTTATGCAGCATAATTTAGTCACTATGAAAACTTACTTTTGCATTTCTTCCAGGGCTAATGCAGCATCCTCATAATGTCTTGTTTTGTCCTCAAATAAGTGTGAACCTGCTGTGACATCACCCATTGTTTCATGGAGTACGAGAGAAGACTTGACTGAGACCATAAACTCCTTAGAAAAGTGTTTACTGGGGTCATAAATCAAGTGACAAAATGGGTTGTGAGGTTTGAGGCACTTCTGCGTTTGCTTCACTTTCTCAGAACCAGAAGTTCTGCCCACTCATTATATACTGACAATGTCCACAACCCAGAGATATTCTGTTTACAGTCACAGAGGTCTAAAAAAACCCCCTGAAAATATTCACATCTGAGAAGCTGATATCAGAGAATTTGGACATTTTTTTTATAAAACTGCTTCAAAGCAATCGGTCGATTATCAAAACAGCTGTTGATTAATTTAAATACATTTATATATTTTTTTTAAATCATTGAAATGTCAGTAGCTCTGGTATCCCACAATAATCCATTTCTTATTTTGGGGTACAAAAAGCCTCTTTTGGATGCTATTTCTCTCTTCCTTATTGACATTATTATTAACATTAACACTCACAATATATATATATATAATATATAGATATATATATATATATATATATATCTTTTTCCTTTTTGTTCTGTTCTAGGCTTTCATTCATTCCATACGTTCCTCCTTGTCAAAACCTGATGCCAACATTACCCACAATGCAACTCAAGCCTTGAGCCTAGTCTTAAATGAGGTGGTAAGAAAAAAACATTCAGCATTTCACAGGTATATAGTCCAATCCTGTCCCTTCTCTTCTCCTCTCTCTTCTCCTCCTTGGCAACATGTCAGCGGCCATTACTGCTCTCCCTTTATACTGTCAATCAATGCTCTACCCAGCTCTTTCCTTTCCTCCGCTCTCCTGTTAGTCTAGCATCTATTTATTCCCAGACTTCAGCATGGTGCTGCTCTCTAGATGTTTTTTTTTTCACAACACTGGTCTGACAAAATAAGAACACTTCCTGTGGCATTTAAAAAAGCCAGGGTAATAGATTTATTTTTATTGCCACTGGCCCATCTTAACAATGGTTGCTGCACAATTACAATTTGCAATTAATGAAGTAAACAACTCTCAACATTAGTGTCCTCAAAATCAAGCAGTTATGAAAACTCTGTTTTTCTGAGAGATGATCACATGAAACTGCCTGTGCTGGCTCCTCAACTGTCAGAGTCAGGTACTGTGTAAATCTTTCAGCTGTTTCTTGTCTCTCTCATTCTTTTTTAATTTTTTTTTTATTTCACTGTCTGGTGCTTTCTAACTGTGGTGCAGCCACACAGGAATATGAAAAAACAAACCCTCTGTGGCAGCAAAACCTCTGTTTATCACCTTACTACATCCATCCTCTGCTCTGCCTATTTTCTTTGCTTGAAAATCTGGCCTTCAGACTCCGAGTGTCACAGCAGTGTCTCAGAGGTAGAGCTGATGAGCTACCTGTTTGGAGAGTTTTCTCGCTAAAGCACTTCTTAAACTTTTCATCCTGGTTTATAATTCATGAGGCGTGAGAGTTGAGTTGGCCCTGACTCCCGATGTGTTTCAGTCTGTGGCCTCCACACACCAGCGAAACACTCTGGTCCTTGGTGAAAAGTCTTCACTCCATGTAATTGCTAAAAGCACGGAAATATGACCCAGAGAATATTTACTAAAATGGAAAAAAGGTGATTTTCTTTCATTTTACAATCATAACTACAGTGATATGTCTGCACAGAAGTTGTGTCTTGAGCAGCATATTAGCGGAGCAGCTGCAGTGTCAGTACAGAACAGTCACACTAACAGGTTCATAAAAAATAAGGCTGTGGCCTGTCATACAGTATAAATATGAACATACATTTTCAACCTCGTCACAGTCAGAAAACAAAATGTTTTGACCTAAACTGGTCGCTCTGTTATGTCACATCTTTTTTTTATGCTAATATAATATATATATAATATATATATAATATATATAATATGCATTATTTTATTTTATTTTTTTATTTATATTATTATTTTATTATTTTATAACAGTTTCCCTACAAATTGATTAATTGCGATCTCCAACCTGCACAGTAAAATCGGCATACCTAAATTAACACTGCCAGAGTTGATTTCAGCACTTTTAAAGTGTTTATATGGGTCCACGCCACAAGTGTTATTTAACTCTTTTTGCAGTGTTGGTACCTTAGCACTAATTTGGTTTAAAGACAAACAGTGTTAGTTTTCTCAGCAATTCTATGTAGTGTTGGACAATTAACTCTCTCAGAGGATCATGTGTTACATGTCCAGCTACACAAGTGTTAGACCAATAACATTAAACAATAATTATAGTAATAGGGACTGTTAAAAAAAAGGTGGTTATGTTATGGAATTATATTAACTTTTATTTTGACATTTTCAGTGTGAAGACTTTGACAATGCTTTACAAAGAGTAATAGCACAGGACAGTGTCTCATAGAAGGCAGGAGATTGCAACAATTACTCAAGCATTGACATGAGTTCTGTTTAAATCACAACACTTGTGCCTCAGGACATATATACGCACACACACACACACACTGCAATTGTATAGCTGTATAGATATATATGTTCATCAATGCCCCCCGTGTAGATATACAGTATGTGTATGTTCATCAATGTGCAAAATCAGTTGAATGTAAATGTTAGTGCTCTTCATTCAGAAAACCCTCATGTCACATCTACATTTCAGGATCTGGTTATTATAGACACAGATTAAATGTTAAATATAAATATTTCAATATATATCTTTACAGTAACAGTGTTACACACATCGGTAGCTGTAAACACTCAGCATTAGAAAAATACATATGTTGGTTTGGTGCTTACATATATCCTAAACATAAGGAGTAAACGTTTATAACCATCACTTGTTGTCTGACACTACCATCACACGTTGTTTTGGTGCCTATTTGTTTCCCAGATATATTAGTGTGTGTGTGAACTCTCTCTCTCTCTCTGTATGTATGTAAACACACATGACTCATTAATGCATGTTAACTAAACTTCTTCCCCAGAGTTTCTGTGCTCTGTCGTCCAGCAGGTTCTCATGGATCGTGGCTGCTGCTGTGATCCTGCACGACGTCCACTACACATTTATTACTGTCATTATTGTTACCATATCTCCATTACAGTTTATAGTTAGTTTATGATTTGCTGCTGCTGTGCATCTGTGTCTCTCTATCTCTATCACAGGTTCCACCGCTACTGTAATCATTTTATCATTCATTGTGATTCATTGTCATTTTGTCAGTCATTGTAATTCATTGTCATTTTATCAGTCATTGTAATTGTACAATATGTCTCTGTATATTTGTTCTGTACACGTGACATCCATTGCACGTCTGTCCGTCCTGGGAGAGGGATCCCTCCTCTGTGGCTCTTCCTGAGGTTTCTTCCACCTTTTTTCCCTGTTAAAGGTTTTTTGTGGGCAAGTTTTTCCTCACTCGAACCGAGGGTCTAAGGACAGAGGGTGTCACTCCCTGTACAGATTGTAAAGCCCTCTGAGGCAAATGTACTTTGTGACTTTGGGCTATACAAATCAAATTTGATTTGATTTGATTTGATTAGTTTACAGGGGAAGATCTGCCACATCCAATATGGCGGACGTGCTAACGTAACGCAACAACGGACCAACCTGCTCAATGAGGCGTCAATGTATACAGTCCATGTTTATGTGTCTATGCCTCAGGACCTGCCATAGAAAACATGTGACACTTCTGAGGGAGGTTATAACAGCAACTTTAAGCTACTAGAACACTGTAGAATTAGAACAGTTACACTCACAACTGTAAACAAACAACATCTGTAGTAATTTGGAACAATTTACTTAAACTTTGTCTGTAACACAGTATCTCATGGCATGCTGGGAAATCTTCTTCTGCTGACGCGAACACCTCAAGTGTAAAAGCCAGTATCAGTATCTGAAGTAAGTATCTGAAGTGGTATCTGAAGTAAGAACTTCAGAGTTAATATTTATACAATCACACTTACAGGTTTCAGATTTAGTAACACTACACTTTTAAAGATAGAGTCAAATATAATGCATTTGACTCTGAGAGTGTAATTAACTCTACTCTACTCAAATTTCACAAACACCAAAAATGCCTCCTGTAGACATGCCATGCTGTGTGGTTGTGTATTGGGTTCATAGTTCTTTGAAACACAGATGACCTCTCAGTACTGTGCTGAAACTCATCTTGTGTAGATAAAGACAGAGAACTTGCTCTCCTGATAACGTACTGCTCATTTTACGCCTTGTGTACAGACATGATGTCCGAGACTACAGCCACGTTAGCAGGTCTGTCAGCATGAACTGACAGTGTTGCTGTTAAGCAGGTATAATGCTATATAAGATATAGAAATTGGAAACAAATGATTAATTTGAACACAAAAATGGATAACACTGCTCCACTGCTACCTGCAGAGATAACAATATACCCACATGGAAAGAACCTATATGAGGATACATGCGCATATATGAAACCTATATGCAGAATATCTGTGGATATATGCTACATATATACATCATATATGTGCATATATGATAATATATAGGCCGCATATATATAGCATATATGCATATAATGCCAATATATGCCGCATTTTGGCCGCATATAGACCAAATTCAGGTGCATATATGTGCATATAGAGGGCATATAGGTCTCCTATTGCTTCTTTATATCCACCTACAAGCCCTATACTGTATGTACATACAAGGTATGTCTCCTATATATTGTAGCTCATATATCTCACTTTTGCAACTGTCATAAATGATGCCTCATATTTTTATGCTCAAGGTAATAACTGCACATTTGTCCTTTACAAGGAAAATAATAATAATTTCACGCAATAACTAATTAATCGCATGTGAACACGTGAAAGACATGAAATTAATAAACCGACATGTTATGTGGAAACCAGTCATTATTAACTATGGCAAATGAGAGGGGACAAAAAGCTATGATGTCAACACAAATATCTAATACTATTTATTACATGTTTTTCCCTAAAACATTAACAATAACAAGAAGAATAAAAGAAGTAATATATTTTTTTTATTCATTTTTTGATTTTTGTAAATAGACCATTTATAAATGGTAAACAGATGGTTTATTAATGTTTAACCATCTTTTATAAACAATATATAGAAGATTTATAAATGGTATATATTAATGTTAATAGTTGCTCACTGCTCACTGTTTGAGTTCTCAGATTCTCTTACATTTATGTTCTATTTACCATTTATAAATGATGGTTATTGTAAAGTGTTACCTAGGTACTTATATAGGTGAACATATAGGTGCATATATAGGTACATAATAGCTGAACATATAGGTGCATATGTAGGTGAACATATAAGTACATATATGGGTACATATATAGGTGAGCCCTGAGCATATATGACCCTATATGTATGTGTACATATATGTGCATATAGGTACATATAATATATGAAAACGGCCAATGTATGTCGCATATATTCGAAACCTATAATAAAACGTATATGTTTATATAGGTTCCTTCCATGTGGGAAGAGATGGTTGTGCGACTGTGAGTCCTCTGAGACAGACTTGTAATTTCAGACTCTATAAATATAATTGACTTGGCTTGACCTCACAAAAAAACAGTGGAGGTGACAGAAAGTTTATAATAGCTGTTAAAGCAACACTGTGTAGCTTTTCTTCCATAAAATGACACACTGACTGAATCAGGTGAACAGTTTCTCTGTCATTCGTCATCTGTTCTCACACTATGTAACTTTGGGCTCCAGGTCAAGAGAAGTACGTAACATTCACATTCACATTTACATTTAGTCATTTGGCAGACACTGTTATCTAAAGAGACTTACAGAAAAGGGAAACAATCATGGTAAAGTGAGACTAGGACAGCGTTAGTGCAGCAATAAGTACTGCGACAGTACTAGAGGGATAGATTTATCATGTCCAGCTGTTGGTGGTGTTGGAGAGGCGATACTCTCTAGTGGTGGACAGATCAATCCAAAAATAGTATTGATTCCAACATTGGTATTGGTACTGATCAATACTTGCGCGATGAGATCAATACTTAAGTTTGACTTTCTCTTCTCTACTTTCAGTACACAGCTCCTGTTATAGCACAGTGGTTGTGTGCATGTGGTTACACACACCGCTCCTCTCAATTCGCTCTGCCTCTCGTCCCCTGCTATGCTGTGAGTTGTTGCTGGCGTGCCGTGCATGTGCACTGCACTCATTTACATGACTTCCAGCATGGTCGAGTATATTCAGGTAGCTGATTTATTGAAGTGAAATAAGATTTCATAAACATACACACACATCTCCAGCATGAGTTAATGTTATTTTTAAGTAAGTAAGTGTAATTTGTCATCATAGTTGGAATTTTAACAGATTGTTTAATATAGACTATTCAGACAGTCATAAAATATATTAAGCCAGTTGAAATAAATCTAAATCAATTTACTAATTTACTGGAACTGAAAAATACATTCTTATATAAAGATATATACCTCAAACCTGAAATGTGAATATGGCTGAATATAATAACCATTTTGAGTTAACTGTCAAAGGAACATTAGTATTCCTATATTTGCATTCCAAATTTGCATATTGATGATGCATTCACTGTTATTGGTATCAGCCCTGTATTTACTTGGCACTGGATCGATACCAGAATCTATCACACAGCCCTAGTATTCTCTGAAGAGTTGTGTCTTTTTAAAGGTAGAGAGGGACGCCCCTGATCTGGTAGGAACTGGTAGTGTGTTCCACCAACAGTGAACAACAGATATAACACTTTACGGCACTAAGTCACAGACCACCAATTATTTGACTGATATTGGTGAAACTGGAGAAAATAATAGGCAATGTACAGTAACTCGGCTCATCAGCCTCTGTAGACATAATGACAAAGAATGCAGAGGATGTTACAGAGAGTGACTGAAACAAAGAAGCTGCCGGACAGGAGTAAATGTGGGACTGACTTTTAGTGGTTTGGCGCTAAACCGCAAAAATATCCATTTGGTACAGAATGTTGCTTTAAGTGGAAGCACTTTAGCCATGTTTTTAAGAGGGTGACAATCTGTCAGGTGTACTTCAGCTCTTTCAGACAGTTCTGTTCTGCATGTCCACACTTCAGAGAGTGTTTAAGAATCACTGTTTCAATGAAATGTGCTGCACTGTCCTGTTTTTTTTTTTCGTTCAGGGAATTGTGCATCTCCTATTAGTTATGCACATCATAAACTGTTGATATTTGTTAAGCAAATCATGTATTTCCAGTGGGTGTTTGTTGTGTAATAGACAGTGTGTGTTTGTGTGGAAATAGAAGGAGCTATGGACGTGTAGGGATCTATCCTGCAAGCATGCCTGAAGGCACAGCAGATGTACAGCTTTGATGAATAATCTAACACACTGGCAACACCTTGAGGTCATTAGAGGGTTGAACTGTGTGTGTGTGTGTGTGTGTGTGTGTGTGTGTGCATGTGTATGTCTGTGTCTGTGTGTGATTAGGTGAATAAAGGAGAAAGAGATGTGAGGGGGTTGCTTATGATGCTGGTATATTGATCGTTGAGCTACTCTGTTATTGGATTATCAGGGCTTGCCAACCAAGTTGTGATTGGATGATTCTTCCACCCCCTAACTTGTGATTGAATTACACACCATCTGGAAGGTGAGACGGAGAATGCATATGTAAACAGACTGACGTGGTTTACGAGGCACTGATTCAGAAGGCTGATGTCAGTTGATATCCCAAGCTGATCAATATCAGTGTCAAGCCCATCATTTTTAAATGTTTCAATAAAGCCTGATCCATTTCCCATTGTGTTACATTTTAATTCATTCAGTGTACACCAGTTGCACTGTTCATGATATGGCAGCATGTGTCATGGAGCACAGGTCCTCATTCTTTTTGAGGACCCCCGGTAAGAACATTATGGATGAGCAAACAAAGCAATGAGCCGGAAAAGGAAACACAGTTGGTGAAATAATCTCAGTAGGATTAGCAGTACTAGGAAACATTGCAGGGTGTGAATGTGAAAATCCAGGTCGCTTATTGAAGAAAGTCTCTCTTTGGTTATTCTTCTGAACATTTGAGGAGAAAAAAAAACAACCTTTGTATGCTCGTAGAAAAAGAAACCCCAACATGTGGAAAGCCGTCTGTATGTGGGTGGAATAGAAAAATTACACACTGCTGAGCTGCTTCTGATGTGTGCAACAGACACAAGTTGGGATAGACATCCTCAGGATAGTCAAGTCAAGACATACAACAGACAGCAAGAGAGACTAACAGAGAACAACACTAAAGAGACGAGCAAAGAAAAGTAGTGAACCCTCCAGAGCCTTTAAAAAGCTTTTAGAAGCTTACCTGTGAACATTAATGATTCATGAATCATTATGCAAACGATGTGCTGTTGGAGTTTAGGAAACAGCGTTCAACTGTTTGTTTCTAAGAGGAACACGTTTTTTTTAATCAGCTCACATATTAGTCTGCTTAGTTGCTAAGCTCGCTTGAACAAGCATGACAGAGTTTAGGTTTATGCTTTATTGCTCAAATTTTCAAACAATACGTTTCACTTTGAATGTTATAAGAGGATGAGGACCACTCATGTGTTTGGCAAACCTAATTCAATCTTGGATAACGTTGGCTGGGGTTGTTGTAGTGTGTAATAAGGACAAAGGATGGAGCTGATGTTTGCCAAAGCTCATTATAGTATCCCACAAAGTCTTTCACAGGCCTTCTGTGCCTGATTGGACCATCGCTGTTCGAGGATGGCATTCTATGAATAGTCAGTTCAAACTTGGCCCTCCTGTTACCTCTTTAACAATTAGAAATTATAGAAAGAAATTTCAAACACCCAGCGATGCAATGCATTTCTAAACCCTGCTAGTAGGAATTATTATTATTATTTATTCTAACCAGCTGCACAGCTGCATCCATCCGCCTGTAACTCATTCAGTTTGCTACTGACTGCTGCAGACACTCTGATACTTAAAAGTGTTTTTAAATGTGACTGGAGAGATGCTTTAACTGCACTTTCAGTAAAGATTGATTACAGTGTGGTGACACAGGAGACAGATTTCTTGAGCTTGAGATGTTGAATCCCTCCAAACTGTGCTTGTGAAGGTGACCTCTAAACAAAAGAGGACCCATCTCTTTGGATATAAATTATGTATCACATTGTACGATTATGACATTGTATTCTGTACATGAATCAGGCAGGGATGAGCTGGCTGCTGACCTAAGTTCAAATGAAATGGACCGGTACAGTGCATGTTGACTGCCTTTGCACATTAAACAGGTGGTCTGACGTAGACCTTGCCAGCAGCAGTGGTAAGCTAGAACTCTTATACTAGTAATCCATCACTAAAACAAGGTGGCTGCTTGCATAGAGTGAACACAGACGCACACATTTCTTTCTCTGGCTTGTTTTCTTTTGCTTTCATCATCCCTCATCTGCACTCGTCTTTCTTGTCATTCCTCTCGAGTTCTGCTATCTTTCCCTTCCTGCTAATATGGAGTGAGCTACAGTCGAGCTGTCTTGTTCTATATTCATCAGGATTGGTACATGAATGGAACACGACCTGAAGGTGAGAGGCTCTGTCCTAAAATTCTCCCTCTGTTAGTGTACAGCTCAACAAGTGCTTATGTGCTACCCTCACATGGACTCGACACATGTCAGAGCCAAGAAATCTGTTGGCAGAAACACACAGACTCACATCCAGATAGAAAAACATAATTTCATGAGACCATGGTGAATTCTCTTAGGCATGTGTGCTGGGATGACTGTGACAGGATGCTAGTTATAGGCTGTCTGGTAATCAGGGTCCCTTCAAAGGCTCTTTGAAGGGACCCTAGGCAGCAGCTTTGAAAGGTGGAAATGGTGGGGGTTGTTTGTGTGTGCGTATGTGTGTGTACTTTTGCATCCTCTGATGCCCTTTAGGGAGTGAAGCATTGTATAACTCCTGGGCACCTTCGTTTGCTGCTATAGCAGATTAAGAAGGCATAATGATGATCTTTGCTGTAAATAGTCTGTAGGATTCACAGATTAAACAGACGGGATTAATGGCAGGGTGCTGGCACTTTGGGAATCCAACATCCAGCTGCGATTGGAGATGGAACCTGAATCAACAGATTTACAAAGCAGCAGAGCATCAGCCCTGCTGTGGGATCAGTGCAAGATTTTGTGTTTGAGAAAAGAAAAAGAGAGAGTGCTTGCTGGGACTAATATGAGACAGAAAACAAGAGTATAGAAAAAGGCAGTAGATGCAAAAAAAAAAAAAAAAAGGGACATGGTGTGGAAAAAGAATAGACGAACAAAGAGAGGCTACTCTCATCCAGAGAGACACAAATCACTTCACTGGACCTCACTGATTTGTTTTTTACCTTCATGTCCCCTATTTTGATTCACCAACTCTTCTCCACAGTGCAGCACAAACCTTCATCCCCTCTATCAAGTTTACACATGAAAGGGAACAGAAGTTTGAGAGGGAAGAACCTGGCTGTGGCATTGAGGGTACTTGAGGTTTCTGTGAGAGACACATTTTTTTGTTGTTGTCATCTCTCTCCTTTTTACATGTCTAACAGACGTGTCAGATGTGAGCACCACTCTGACTCTGTAACACTCAAGTCACGAAAACCACCAACAGTGACAAAGAATTTGGTTGATTTTTAGAGAAATTGTTCGCAGAAATTAATCAGAAAAGAAAACAAGCCAGTTTAGAGGTGAACTAATCAGGTGAGTTATGTGGGATTAAAGGTGTTTTTTAATCAAGACCTCAGGGTAATGCTCCTGGTTTACAGAATAAAAAATAATTCTGTTCATTTAAATGTTAAAAAAATAGTTTTAAACATTAGTGTCATTTCACTAAAACACAACTTTAGTCAAACAGAAGTTAAAGTTATCCTTTGTTGAACATTTTCAGCAGCTGGTTCATACACATCTGGTGTACTAGGGAGTATTTAAGGCACAAGGATGTGTATGCAATAGTGTAACATACTTGTGATTAGGAGTTTTTTGGGGGGGTGGTGCACCAGTAGCTCTGGCGATGTCAGTGTGTGTATGTAAAATTAGGACAAAAAACATGTAAATTACAGTTCCAATATGTTACTCATGCAACCGTGGGCTCATTAATGTTTTTTATATCAGGTCTCTGACAACAATGGAGCTCTGTGGCACAGAATAAGTTACATCACGCTTTGGCAATACGAGCAATTCTTGTTAGTAGGAGATAATTATGGCTGGATTTGTTCTTGTCATGGGATTTGTTGAGGAATATGAAAAACAAACAATGCATGCAGACTTATCCTTTAATGATCACACCAGATAAATAAAAGCAGGGACTATTAGTACTATTTTTATTATACATGCTGTACATAGTCCAGCAGTGTATGCAAAGCATTGTGCAGTTGTGGTTTGTGAAGTCTTCTAAGTGTTTATTATGTATGGATGTTACAAATGTGAACTTCTAAGTAAGCTTCTTGAGTAATAGTAAATGTTCATGTACACATAAACAATATAACAATATTATTTCAGTGAATGGCAAGCCTCAATCTAGAAGCATATGTATCCTTTCATGTGACTGATAGATGATCTAATTGGGAGAAACTTCACTTTGGCACACTGTCCACAATACTACACAATACATGTGCAATAAACACTCTTTTCGCTCTCAACTTTGCACTTAATGAATTAAAAGTAAATTAGTGTTTATTTGTGAACATGTGCTTCAAACCAAAAGTTCAGCACCTTGAAGAACTCCATGTGAACGATCTGTAGAAGTGTTGAGATTCACAAATAGAATCTGTACATTGATCAGACCTTTCATCAAGGTAGTGGTCATTTGAATTAATTAGTGAGCAATCTCAGAAGCCATCAGTTATTGTCTGATTTAACCTCTGGGGGCAACAATCTTTTAGGGGCCATGTAGCCAGCTTCTGTCCGCATAATGGCTATCTACGCTCCTCTCATTGGCTAGTACAGGCTGCCTTTGTTGGGTGGGTTGGTTAGGTTTGGGCACGAGGGGTGAGATGAGTGAGAATAAGAATCTCAGGGTCAGCCAATCAGAGGTCTACAACCAGATTGTTTCACAGTGCTAAAAAGCTAATAAATAGCTAATTCATGGTCAGATGATAGCCTAGAGGACCTGAGATTGAACTTCTTTTGCTCTCCACATGGATCCGTTCAACCACGATCAACACTACTCGGACTACAAACGAAACCGGAATGCTTCTTAAGCAAGTTCTTATCTGTTGCCTACAGATAGTGGATTCACTTGCAGATATCTGTTAAGAGATGAATGAGTCGCAGCTCTGTGAGTATGACATACTCACAGAAAAAAGTACATTCACCATGATTTTGTTAGATGAAAAGGGTATAAACGATAAGTAACCACATATCCATCCATCATCTGCTCTACTGCAGGGCCACCCAGCCATGTGATAGGGGTCTGCATATCAACCCTTTACATCTGTCGGTGTGTGTGAGTGCAATTTAGAGGCTTTGTGGGCTGTCTCCAGGGAAAGACACGGTGGCTGACACCCAGCTCTTTGACCTCCAGCTGAACCTTTCCACAGGCTCCTAGTTCACTAAGTAAGTTAATACTGGCTGTCAGTGTGAATGTGTGTGCGAGTGATAAATCATGTCGTGTTCATAGTATATTCTAATACTCTGAGGACTAATTCTGTTCCCAAGAGTCCCGAGATCCTTACAATTGTCAATAAATAAAGAATGTCTTATTTATTGCATCAGAAGAGTTATAATCAATAATACAATTTTTTAAAAGTCATTAGTATGTATTTAAAATCACACCAACCAAAAGCTTGTTCTCTACTTTAAACATTGCTCTTTTAACTTCAAAGAGCACTTCAGCAGCAGCATCAGTGCTAATGATGACAGCCACTAAAAATGAACGAACCTTCAAATAAAACATGTATTCTGTGGTTCCTCTTGCAAGATGCTCTTAGCCTCCTACAATTGGGTAGGAGGTACTCATTCATTTATGATCCTTTAAGAGCATCTTAAGATTCAACGCTTTTGTAACAGCAGTGTGCATCAGTGTTTCTACAGCAGGAGGGCGAGTGGAGGAGGTTGCAATCTGCAACTACACTGCTAGATGCCACTAAATCCTACACACTGATCTTTTAAGTTCAACCTTTGCTAATAATTTCCTTTTTTTCAATTTATGCTGTATAAAGCTACACTCCTCCTCTAGGCTACAGACCCACATATACACACTGTTCATATATAGAGACACGCACCTACAAGAGGACAACACATTGTCCAATCAGCCTCCAAGGCAGAATCACCCTGCTCCTCCAGTGAGAGTGTGTGACAGGGGCAAAAATAGAAAACTAAATATGTTACTGTCATAACCGTCTCCCTCTAGCAGAGTACAGTGTGGATGTGTGTGGGTGTGCTGATATCATCTTGTAGAGTCACTGGCCAGCTGCAGAAATCAACTCTGGGCTAATCAGGCAGCATCAAAGTCAGTTCCTTATTGGTTGGCTCAGTTTCCAAATTCGTTCTTCTGATGAGGTCATTTAGCTACAGATCAGTGGAGAACTGTTCATTACAGTTGCTTAGCGGTGTCATTTGCTCTTTTACTAACACAAGAGTTTCACCAAGCTGCCTAACCTTTAGGGTCTAATTGCTGCAGTGTTAGCAACGACCATCACAAGGAAGGGCCTGGGATAAGGATGAAGTCCCACTTATTCTTTACACGTTTTCATATTTCACTGTTTTCACCATTTTTATGTTACTTTCTTTAAACTAGAAGGAAATAAATACTATGCATTGAACATGTTAGCTAACCTCTATTTCATTGTATCATGTATCGTGTATGGTTCTCTCAGTGAAACCACAGTCCATTAGTTAGTCAGTTACTGATGACATTTATTTGCACCTTTTATGTAGTGTGTATTTCTGTAGTTTCTGTATATATCATGTCAGATACCGTGTTTCACAGTGATTTATCATATCATACAGTATGTAAACACAGATATAAGATACATGCTTGATACCACTAATAAACGCCTTGCCACAGTCTACGAAACACTAATTCAAACTTGTGTGTATCAAGAGAATTGAACGTTAGAGTGCACTGCAGTTGAAAATGGGCAAAGAAATGTGAAATGAACCACCTTTGTGACAGCTGACAAACTGTGTGTGCGTGTGTGCATCTGTGCGTGTGTGTGTGTTCTCTGCCAGCAGCTCTGTGTCCCAAAGATACCCAGCAATGTTGCCAAGCGACAGGTACCAATTGTGTTGCGTTTCCGTGGAGACAGTAGGGAGGGTGGGGCGTTGATGAGAAGAACACAATGTTTCTGACACTCCCTCACATGTCTCACACACACACACGCACGCACACGCACGCACGCACGCACGCACGCACACACACACACACACACACACACACAGAGATAGTGCCTTAAACAATGAACTACATCAGAGGGTTTGCAGCAGTAGATCTGAATGGAGCCCAATATCCTCACTAACATTGTAATGCTTGCTCACATAACTGATAACAGCTGAAATATAAGACACGCACACACACACACAGACACCCACACACACCATCGAAGAGTGGCTGACCAGCAGAATAGTAAGTCATTCAGATGTGACATAACTTCTGTTGATACATGATCAGTATTTACAAGACTGAGAGCTTGTAAATACAGCCTGCCAGTGACTACGATGGAGCGCTTCTCCTTTTAAGAGATGCTGTAATACAAGGATGGGTATTCAGACAAAACAATCTTGTCCAATATCATCAACTTAGTTTAGACAGAAGTAGGGATGCACGATATTTATCGGACCAATAAAATATAGGCTGATATGGGGAGAAATTACATCATTTTTTATCGACCCGATAGGTTCATTTTAAGTGAAGGCAGCAACAAGTTGCAAAAGTTGTTCAGCGAGGATTTTGAGACGAGACTTTGAGTTTTAATACGACGCAATGTTTGAAACAAGCAGTATTAAAAGACTATGAAGCATGAGTGTGGATGTCCTGATTGGTGGATTTTGATGATTGACATCTATTGACCAGTCAGAGTCAGGAGAATCGATCAGTACCACCAAGGGGCGCCCTATAGGAGGGAAAAGTTAGGACAATTCCAAGGACCCACGACTGACAGGGGCCCCAAAAAATAGGTAAAGACTGATGTTCCCAATTTGAATTTTTTGTCATGGGGCCCAAAATTCCTGGCGGCGCCCCTGGTACCACCCACATTCACCTTTGACCCACCAATGATAATCCAGAATGAAGTAAACCCAAAGGTAGTATATCGCACCAAAAGGTCACACTTTACTTTCAAAGCCTCTTTGTGGATTTTTTTGCCACTCTTGGGGCTAGCTCGCCGAGTTTTCATCGCACAGTGATGAGACACATATCTTTGTAATCAGCGGAGTCTCTGCTTTCACACGACGTTTGTGTGGTTTGGTTGAAGTGGTGAAATTAGTAAAAGCACTAAAGTGGACATGCGCTGTTTTCGTGTTTTTCTTACATGCCCAAATAATTGCTTGGGGATTGAACTGTGTTTTGTTTGGGCAGTAATGCTTGGTAGAGCTTTACCTGAGTTTCTCTGTCATTTTAGTATGCTACATGTTAGGATTGGTGCTTCCTAGCAGACGCTGATCGTCTGTATTGTGCAGGGCGGCTGTGGCTCACAGGCAGAGCGGTTTGTCCACTAATCAGATGATCGGCGGTTCGATCCCCAGGCTGGGCAAAATACTGAACCCCAAGTTGCTCCTGAAGGCTGTGCCATCGGTGTATGAATGTGTATGAATGCTATATAAGTACAGTCCATTTACCATCTCACACTCCCCCCTGTACGGGGAAAGGAAATTGTCGGCTATCGGTTTAAATTTTTCATATCGTGCATCACTAGACAGAAGTCTGTTTCTGCTTTCACCTGTGCTCCATAACCATTCCTCTGTTTCCATGTCACTGTTTTCTGTTTGCTGAGGTTTACTTTATTAGATGAATATGGATGAAATAATTTGATGAAGCCACGTGCACTTGAATCCAGAGACGCAAAAATGCTCTTGTCCACTGACTGCCTCACATTTATTTCCCTGTAAAGATGGAAGTGAGTTTAAAATTCAGTTACTGCAGATTAAAACAAATTTCATAAAATCATGCCCTGTTTTTGATACCATTTATGATTGAATGTATTTATATTTAGAAGTGACCTCTCTATACAGTAGCTTTCATTGTTCATTCCAGGGCTGGACTTAAATATTCATGACACACCGACAGATTCACAGGAAACTATGCAGCGTGTAATCTGACATTACTGCTTATGGTTTTCTCTCATTGTTGAGTCATTGTTTACTGTAGAGCTTTATCACAGCTGTATTAAGTCACTGCTAATGCAAGCTGAGTGTTTCACACTGCTGCTGGGTTCCATTAGAAGTTTAGCTGGCTTTTATTGTTAAGCAGTCACAGGAAATGCAATGCATTCGTCACTGAGGTTATCTCTGACAGAGGTGATTTAAAAATGTGTCTGAAAAAAATGAAATTGAATATTGCAGTAATGAGATAAAAAGCAGATGCAGTGAACTGTTGTATTGAAGAGCTGCAGCCAATAGGCTCACACCTCACCAAGCTATCCAACTTTACTGTGACCGACTGCTGTGTCGAACACGTTGTTTGCTGTATGAAAGATCACTGCTGCTCATGTCATGATGGAAAAAGCTGATTATTGACTGACGTCTCTATTAAAACCTTGCAACTAATTGTTATTTTTATCTAACTATCTATACAACCATAAAATAGTGGGAAATGCCCCTGAGCCCAAGGAGTCATCTTCAAATGACTTGTTTTGTTCAACAAAAGCTCATTCACACATTCACCCATTCACACACATCCATACAGTACAAGGTGCCAACTGCTCATCAGTTTTAGGAGCTAACCATTTACACACATTCATTGGAGAAGCAATTTGGGGTTCAGTATCTTGCCCAAGGACACTTCATGCAGACTGGAGGGGCCGATCATCTGATTAGTGGACGACCTGCTACCCCCACAGCCTCCACAGAGCAGGATGCTTGCCTCAGTTCAGACAGCAGCAGTTTAAAACGCATTTATCCAATGAGCGCTGTGGAGGGACTAACAATAAATTCAGCTGTGTACGTTGCTCTGGAGTGATTGGACGATTAAATATCTCTCTATCATGGAATCTGTTTAGAGTGGAAGTTGACATCTGTTGTATTTTCTGACAAAGTAACTGTTCAATGTTGTTTCCATGGTAACACAGGTCATCAAATGAACCATGACTTTAATTTCAGGACTGAATAGTAATAAACATAGACAATAGAGTATACTAATGATGTACACCTTTAATTTGTTTTGGCGTGGCATGGCAGAGTCATCAATTGTCACACACTCGCAGGCAGCAGAGGAGGAGTCTAATGTGATGTTGACTACTGGAGTTCATTACAATAAGCCACTGTCTTGGCCATTTAAATGATAAGGAAGTAATTATAATATTAATTGTGACTTTTTTGAAATGATAGAATTAGCGCACAAGTGTGAAAAAATATCTAGCTCGTCAAGGACAGAGAAAACAGAGCAGGGATCAGGTGCTGATTTGGCACAGAAGCAGATATGTCTGTGCTTTATCGACTAGCAAACTAACTATGGTCAAACTAACAGTTGTGATTGGAGGAACACCTTTGTAATTACACACTGGAGCACTATGATCAGACGCTTTGTGCTTAACTCCCTCCTCCTTTTCCAAAGCTGATGAACACCCTCACAAAGATGTCTACATTCAGCCTTGTTTTCTCCTATAACCACGACTAATGATCACAGCAGAAGCTATACAATCATTTTTAAATCAATAAAATTATCTTTAATACATATTTTGTGTCAAATTAAATTTTATTAAATTGTATTTAATAAGTATCTGTGTAATATGAAGGACAATGCATTACATTATTGCTTAATTATAAGCCATCAGCTTGCTCCAGAGTTAGCTGACTCCTGCACATGACAGTGCAGAGGGACGCACTCATACAGTAGACTAATCCTGAATGGCACTCTGGAACTAATGTGGTTTCTTCATGGCAGAACCTCTGCTGAGTGACAAGCAAACAGGTGACTTCAGATTTGTTGGTGTGGTAGAATTATTGTCTGATTTCTATCAATTATTATTAAAAAGCAGCAAACCACTTCAGTGTTGTAGTACTCGGGATCACTCTGTCTCATCTTGCAATCACCCACATTTTTAATCGGTCTTGTTTGAGTCATGGACAAAGACGACTCAGGATTTTATTTCAAGACGGGTCAATTACCTGATTTATTTCTTAATATCATTACTTATTACTGATTGATTACTGCAAAAATTCCAATTATTTGAAACTAAAATTAAATCAATCACTCATTTCTAATTTGAAATTTTCCTTTCCGTTCACAGCTGTCGGCCCTCCCGGCACAGGCTGTCCAAAGAAGTGAATGATGAAGACTAAGAAGAAGCTGCAGCTTTCTGGGTCCAGATGTCAAATCAGTTACAAATTATATCAAAAAAAAAATTCTGCCTGGTTATTTCGAATCAACTCCAATGGTGGAGGTAATAAGTCTACTGAGGGCAACAGCTATGCAATAGTTACAACTGCCCCCTGCTGTAGTAAGACTTGGCCCTGTATAGAATTTTCACCTTAGAGAGAATATTATAGATTCAATATTTTATTTTTTTCCAACATTTGGATGGATATTCTAGCACATCCAATACCCATATGACCCTTTTAGTAATCTACCCCCACCCTCCTGTATCTAATGAGGAACAAACCACAATTCATAGAAAGTGACCTGTGGTGAAACTGGAACATCACTGTGTCAGTGAATATATTACCAAATACTGTTAATGAGTGCAGTCTGCAACTGAAATCTCACACGTAATAGAAACAGAAAGAGGGGACAGAACACACACTGTCATCCAGAGACACACACACTCTAATCATCAAGTCTTACCAAACTTCTTTAATCATGAATCTTGGAATAGAACTAATAATCAAGCTCTCTTTCCCTAGAAGTCTGAGACATTGGCTATTAGTGACTGTGTGCTTACTGTGTGTGTGTGTCTGACTGTATCCGTGTGCACTGGTCCTGTGTGTGCGTGTGTGTATGCACTTGTTGGCTGTAAAACATGGCAATAGGACTAAGAGATGAAAAAAAACGAGTCTGTGGCACAGCAAACACTTCATTTTCCACATCCAGTATTGTCTTTGAATACTTTGGCCCTGACCCAATCACAGCGTTAATGGCTCATTAGGAAGTAGTCAAGCTGTAAAAGGAAGTTGATCATTAACCCCCCCAAGTGCTGCATTCTGTTGTCACCATAGTAACCTGGCTACAAAGGCTGAGTGGTGGCGAAGGTCAAGCTCCCGTCTGGCCAATGCTAGGAAATGGAATCAGAAATGCCCTGTGTATGTTATTGCCTTAAATTAAAGGTGTTTAGAGCCACATTTCCTATGAGAGGCTGTTCAGGCCATAAATCATACTCACACACTGTAATCTCACACCACTGTACTCTCCCATACACACTATTATCACCCTTTTATGCGCACAACATATTCATACACATACAAACACACACCTGGGCTATAAATCATAATTATCTAACACACTATCGCCTTCACTCATACACACACACCATTATACTTTCTGAAATACATCATCACGAGGACTAAAGTGACAGAAGTGAATGGCACAGGAATACACGCTCTAAGCTGTGTGAACTCAATTTTACACTTATCCTTCAGTTTTATGGCTCTAAATTGTGAATACAGAGACAAGAGGACAGGAAACTAAAAAAAAAAAAAAACTTGAGCTCCTGGTTCTGTCAGTCAGCATGAGCTATATAGACATAATAGACGTTGTTGTGCGTGCATCTATGCAGACTGTACATTGACTTTTTGAAGCCAGACAGAATGCCAAACAGAATTCAGAGGTCAAATTCAGTCTGTAATACAGGCCTCAAACACGACTTAGGGATATGTGACATATGCTGCACAGATGTGATCTAACACCATAATACTCTATGTGGTAGTATAAAGAATCTGTCAGTAGAGAAAGGTAATGTTGCTATGATCATTATTTTCAAGCCTTGTATCAAAGAACTTGAGCCTTTTAAATCAACCTGCTGTATTCTTCCTTCTCTCAGAATCCTGACTGAATAATGGATTCATGTTTTCTGCTTTGTTTGATTGTTGTTGTTGTTTTGTCTAGAGAAGAACGATGTGTGGTGTGATGGTCTGCACTGGCAATTTATGATCCCAATAGACTCTCTGACCATCACCTACTGAGAGCAAAGCCTGAAAATTCTTAAAGTTGCGACACAAGGGCACATCAGAGTTAGTTCGAGATCAACAGGGGGCAAAATGAAAAGCACCACAGCGTGTGAGGGGAAAAAAGAGTCAGAGAGACATGTCACAACATCTTTCTTTATCAAAAAAAAAAAAATGTAGATCCAAAATAATTCTGAATTTACAAACAAACTTTTCAACCGCACTCAAGTTATTAAAACTATATACATGCTCAAAACTACTGACACACTGCTATTTCTTTCAGCCTCTCTGACATGAACTATTGACCTGCTCCTCTGGCACCGTACGTTGTCACAACCTGTGCTGCTGTGATGTAATGAAATAAAGTTAATTAATTAGCAACACAAGTGATATGTGTGATGACGCAAAAGACAGAAGCGTTAGCTTTCAGCTGCAAAAAGAATAAAGCTCTCCCTATTGTGGATTTTAGATTGATTTAAACAGAATTATGCAAACATGAGGTCAGTTTTTAAAGGGTTAAAAAAAGCAGCAGATGCATGTCAGAATAAAATGCTATCAGAGATCAGTGTTTGCACCGATTCTCTCTAGATTCATCTCTACTAAAATATTGATGGTGTTCACTGCTTGTGAATCGAGCTGGGCTTACTGATAGGCTTATCAAAGACATCATGTAATGCAGCACGCCACAACCTTATCAGCCAGTTCCCTCAAGCGAAATACAGTCGCTGAAGAAATAAGCAGCCGAGTGCTGTGGGCTAGTTTGGGGACACTCAGCTGTGACAGATTCATTGAGCATGGCATGGTGTTTTCCTGCTGCAATTCTCTGATGAAAAACACAATTAGGGAAATCGCTTGTGGGGCACCACAGAGAGGAAATACAGCAATAAAACAGAGAATACAAAAAAAAAGAGCGTGTGCCTGCGTGTGTTTGTAAGTAACTGGAGGACAAATTGAAATGAAATGCGATCAGTGCAGCAGTCAAGAGTCAGTCTGAAAGTGATTCCTAGGAATTCAGACAGTCTAGACCAGGCATGTCCAAAGTATGGCTTGGGGGCCAATCACGGCCCATAGTCAGATTTCATGCGGCCCGCAGCTTAATTTTTATAATATATTATTAATGGCCTGCTAGGATTTTCACTGTATGGCTAGAAGATTTGACTTTTTTGGCTGACATAACGGAGCATCTGAATACACTAAACGTTAACCTCTAAGGACATACTGTAACTGCTGCTGTTATATATCTGTAGATGATGAATGACTTTGTGAGCAAGAGTGAAACGTTTTAAACTTAAATGTTAACAGACATTACTCATAATAAGTCATGTTCAATGAACATCAGGTTAAGATTTGTATCAACTTCATGCAAACCTCCTGCATTTGTATGGAACTTTTATTGGTATTTTTTCATTTTTTAAATGTTAGTATTGGCCCCCGGGTATCTTCACATTGTCAAATCTGGGCCTCTTTAAAAGAAGTTTGGACATCACTGGTCTACACCCATTGAGGTGTTTGTATGTGCATTTGTTCATAGAAGGGATGCCCACATGGGATGGCAGTGATCAGAACAGGTCTCCAGCCAAGCCGAAGCTCATCAAACCCATAGACTGTAAGAAAAATCTAACTGTGACTTCACCCACTGGTTTCTGAAGAGCTGTTGTGAAGCTCAGTGTGTGGTGGCTCTGCCGGATGCTATCTTGCGGGTGCCCAAAAAAGGCAATTGTGACAGCACCCAGCTGTCAATCAAAGCATTCAAGCTCTTAACCCTGCATAACTTTAAGCCTTAATATAATGTGAACAGGTGCGTTGTATATAAATTCACCCTCAGTACAGTTGTCATGAACGGGGAAATTAGCTACAGAGACCAAAACTGTTTTTTGTACCAGGCTGTAAACATGTTTATTTATGCTGTGAAGTTGGACATTTGGACATGGGGACTTATGGAGACTGACTCACTTCTGGAGCCAGCCTCAAGTGGACGTTAGAGGAACTGCAGTTTTTGGCATTTCTGTGTTAGCCTCTTGTCACTGCCACAGAGGTTGCTGCTTGGTCAGGCCTGATTAGCAACAGAAATGAAAACATACAATACTGATCTTTATTTAAGTTATTTTTTGGTGGGCTTTTATGTCTTTATTTGGAGAGTGGCTGGGGACAGAGATAAAGGGTCAGGCAAGAGAGAAAAGAAAAAGAAAGACAAGAGACAGTGTCTGCCCAAGGATCTGACTGAGAGAGAAGATATGATGTATGTGTTAAAACACGCACTGTTACCTTTATCTCTTGCTGGTGTTAGGAACACACTTTAGTGTGTCTAGCCTTGTTCTTGTGGCAGAGACAAAGCTTTTTAGATATCATCAGAACCCTTTTTCGGTGTTAAAAGGACATATGTCCTCGACTCTTCTGGAACATTTATTGAATGCAGACAGGGCTTTACAGAGCCCCTAAAGGGACATGGGGAAAAAAACACGTTTTTTCTTTTCCCCCATGTCCCTTTAGGGGCTCCGTAGGGCTTAGCCTGTGGTTACACCACAAAAAGTAGATGTCACTATAACAGACGTGTAATAGGGCCTGTTATGCATAAGCCGTGGAAAGTTTTTTCTTTTTTTGAAATCTTGGGGTGGATCTGTGGAGACGACCTCTTCTGACTGTTTCACTGGTACACCGACTGGAGTGAGGTGTGTTAAGATGAGGAACTTTAAAGCTTTCAGCTGTGTTGATGGACGTTCAAAGAAAGGTCATACCATGGCAGACAGAAGAAAAGAAAAATTTGACCTTTGCATCAATGTCTGTGAATGATTGTAGACCACTGAGGGAAAGATAAAATAGCAACCTAATCCTACAGACACACTATTAAACAGAGAATTGAACACTTTTTCCCCCCAGAATTGTTCTGCAGGAGTTTACTTTACATTTACATTGTTGATTGCTGCATAACTGTTGTAACTGATTGTACTTGAACGCACCATAAATTGCTTTCAGGTTTAGCTGCTGGCAGGTAAGATCTCTTGCATCTTCAGCTGTGAATGTCTGTGGTATCACCACACGACTGCTGAAAGTGCTAAACCAGTTAACACTCCTGTAACATTAACTCTCAGTGAGTAAAAAAGGAAGACTTGCATCAAATTGATGCAGCCAAACCAGATATTTTTATATTTTATTTAAATTCCACTAATTCGTGTTTCTAGTCAAGAACTGGTGTATACATTACCCATATGCAAACTGATCGCTAACACTTGGGTCAGAGATTTGTGTCACACTAGCGATGGCTAATATAGCTTTGACTTGATGGCTTCAAGCAGAGACTCTCCACAACCTTCGGTTTTTAATTTTCAAACTTTCATGCAGCTGTGAGGGTCTGTCATGTGTCAGTTTCCTGTTTTAATTTGATAGTATTGTCTCTGTGCACTTCCTGTTCCCTGTGCGATTACCTATCCCCGCCCTTATGTGTTTCACCTGTGTCTCGTTATCCCTTCCCTGCTGTGTGTATGTAACCAGTGCTCTCCTGTGTGTCAGTGCCAGATTGTCTTGTCTCCTAGAGCAGCTTTCCAGCGTTTCATGTAGGAGAGTTTCCCCATGTCTGATCGTTTTGTTCCTGGTTTCCGAGTCTCTGTCTCCTGATTTTGTACCTTCGCCTGTCTGATTGCCTTTCTGGATTTTGACCCTTGGACTGAATTAAAAGACCTTGAGAACTGATTATCGTCTGCCTGCTTGCATTTGTCTCTGCCAGTCTCTGTGTCTTTGATAGCAGCTCCCTCTGGACGCATGAAATATTTTATACAGCTTCTTTCACATATGCAGCAGTATTTCCTAACACCTGTAAACAGTCTTTGATGTGTAAAATCTCTGTTCAGAATCCTTCTTCTTGACACCTTCACCACAAAACCAAGCTCCATCCCACGATGGACTCAGCCTTCCCGATCAGATTATTGATCCTGCTGATACCCTCAACTTGTTGCTCCAGCACAGCATAATGTGGTATCTTGCATGAAAGCGCCATCTTGGGAGCCTCTATGTCAGATAAAGCATTATAAAATGGCCTCTACAGTGGATCATCCTGGGTGCTGACCCTAACCCTGGCAAAGCTGTTTCACTTTAATGTGTCACAGCTTTCTGCACACTGGTTTCTTTTATGTTCTGCCCCTCAAAGAGTCCACCACTAAATCTTTTGTCTACCTATAACTGAGCAGTGTACAACACCTTAATATTCAGCTTCTTGGAAACTGCTGATCCACCCAACAACAGGCGAGTCTTCCAAGGTCTCCTTGACCTTGTACTTGGTTAGGCCTTTCTGAGTTTACTTTTCTTTGCTACTCTCTCCATTATGTTTTTCTATCACTGTTCTCCCCTGTGACTCCAAACTACTATCACTGACCTCACAGAATAATTTGTGCTCATCTCTTCCGGTCTACTGGGTAAAAGAATGGGGAATCCTCTGGTGGTGACAGGTTTAATGCTTCAGATGCTAAAATCTCCATCCCTGCTCTGCACCAAGATGAGTAGGTCTAGTACACCAAAGTATTTTTCTACATGAACATGAACCTTTTATCAAACTTACTCTCTTACTTACAAACTTATTCTTATCAGGGTAGCGGGCGAGCCAATCCCAGCTGGCATTGTGTGAGAGGCGGGGTACACGATACAAGTCACCAGGCTATCACAGGGCTGACATAGCGACAAACAACCATTCACACTCTCCATGGTAGTTTAACTCATTGTTCAGGACAGGAAGTTCCAGTAATAGACATGGACATGTACAGTAAGAAGAGCCAAAACCAAAAGCCTAGACAGGGCCATGCAGGAGAGCTGAAAGGAGACACGAAGGAGAGATGTGAGGCAAAGATATTGTGTGAGGTGACTCTGAGTCACAAATCATTCTCTTTCTCAAAGTCTTAACTCAGTCGAATATCATACAGTGTGACTTCCACTTCCTGAGAGATATCATTATCTCTGATGTCCATCATGAAAGAACATTCATAACTCTACTTAATAACAAGACACTTAATAAATCTTCAGTGTCAAAGTAATCCAGCGATATCTCATACAATGTACTCGTGTACACTACAATGAACTGCTTCTGGCTAATTCTGTATACTTTTATCACTTCCAAGTTAATAAAATGTGAACAAATATAGGCAGAAAACCAACAGTGCACAAGAAGAGCACTAGTACCCCCCATGGAAAAAGCTCTGGATGGGATTAAAGTTACAGCAGGACCAGCCGGTTCACAAAAACAGGAGGTAACTGTTGCTGTAATTATTACTGTGGTCGGGGTGAAAAATGATTCATCAAACGTGGTGTGATGTGATTAAAATCACTCACTCACACAGGTAATCTTAAATCACCATCAGACAAAGTACACCACTGGTCTGCTAGTTTAGTTTGTCACCAGAGGACTAACGAGGTAAATTCTATCACTGGCAGCTACTTCTGTTAACAAATCTGACACTCTTCACTGTGCAAGTGGATTCATGAGTGCTTCTAACACTACATGGTAACTAACCCATATTTAAACATTTAAAGAAATGTGCTCCATCTTCTTCTCATATGTCCATGCACATTCTCACAGGGCTTCTATAGAAGGCATTGGCCAGCTCACTGGATCAGTTTGATTTCATTCAGTAACTGCAGCAGCTAATTAGTACTAATAATCGTGTTGTTGCTATAGAAGAATAAGGAACTTGACTTCTCCTTCCTCAAGTCATTGTTCTTGTTTTAAAATAACCCGAGCAGCCTAATGTTTTAATGTTCTCCTGGTTTATATAGTTTCGGATGTGTGAGCAGTGTAAAAGTGAGAACACACGTATAAATATGATGGGATGTTATTTGTCGGCATATTAGCTGCTAATCAGCTAAAATATAACAAGGCACTGATGCTGAAGCATGAATGAAACGATAATTGCACAGCAGCTGATGCAAGCACGACTTCAGTGTTATTACTGAACTAATGCTCCATTAACTGCAGATGCTCAAAGATATAATAACAGAAAACAACTACAGACAACACAGAGGATCAAATATTGAGTATGGAGGGAGCATGGACACATGGGAAGGGAATGACAGGACTTTGTAAACAGCATGCCACATGTTCATACTGCAAGTACACCATTAAAAAGTTTTTAAATTAGTCTGCTTTAGTTTCTCTCTGCTAATTAGCTTCTGTTTTGAGGGTTTCCTGCTGATTTCCACAGTAAGATAAGATTTTAATAATAAAATGTCTCCAAAATGACCTGCCACTGGCAAGCACTGTGGACACAAGTGTGTTAATGTAAGTGAAAGTGCTCTTTGTCTCTCTTGGTCCCTCACTCTGACTAAACAGTTTAGAAATGCTGTTTGTGTGAAAACAATGTGCTTTTGTAAAGATCGTCATCAACTAAAACGTCAGACAGTATGAAAACTAAAGCTAAATCTCTCATTCGCTCTTCTCTTTTTGTGTGACTGGGCCAAATAATTGATATTTAAGAGTCTAAAGTTAGTTTAGTTGTTCTCATTTTCAGCTTTTGTTTCCAGAAAATTGAGGAACAAATACTATACATACAAAGACAGAGCCAGGGATTTAAGATTTATCCACTCGACTTCACTATTTTTTTAAAGTATTTGAAAACTTTTTCAGGACAAACTTACTCACATACACACTCACTCTTAAAATGAGAGGAAGAGGAGGAAAATGAAATGAATGAAAAGACAGGAATGAGTGAGAAACTAAAAAGAGAGAGAGGGTAGGGAAGGGTTTAGGTTTTCATGCTACTGTGCACGGATCAGCATGATCCATGCACACTGGATAATTCAATTATGGAGAAAAAGAGGAGGGAGAATTGGGAGACAGAGAGAGAAAGAAATGATAGGGAAGACGGATGGAATGAAAGATGGAGAAGGGGGAGGAAAGGGAAGAAAGTCAAAAGAATGGTGATGAGGAGTGAAAGAGAGCGAGTTCGAATAAAAGAACAAATGACTAAAAAGCACCTGAAAAACAGACACTTTTGAAATATTGTCTTAGACCCAGAAAACTGCCCTTCTCCTCTATTATTCTTAATACCTCTCTTCTTCTTTCTTGCTGTCCATTTCTCATTCTCCCTGGCTCAACACTTGTGCCAGTGTTAATTTGCCCTGGCATTGTGTGTCTCAGGATCTGTTCTGAACAGGTGGCAGGGTTTCTAATATCACACACAAATACATACACACACAGGCCATCTTGTCATAAATGTATGAACACATGCTCACAAGGCACATGGACATATGGTGCACAAGGTGCTCAACTGTGGTAAGTGGGAGCTTTGTGTGTTTATGGTTACTGGAACTGGACAGACAGGCGGATCTTTAAAATGTTATTTCTGAGGTTGTGGCTAAAGCTACGGGGAAGAAAATGTGTTTTTTTCTAACCACTGTGTCACAAATCTGTGAGCAGCCTTGCAGACGTGGTTCCCTTATAAATTAGTTTAAATCTACAAGCAAATAGAAACCAATGAACCATGAAGCATGGAAGGCCTCCCATCCAGCCTGTCCATCTATATGTATGTCCATTTGATAAAGCACCCTGCAGAACATTATGGAAATCACCCTACTCATCATTCATAGGATTCATCATGGTGTTGTCTTGTGAAAGCTAGGCTTGCTGAAATACGGCCATTATTCCACAGCATGTCCATGAATCCTTCTTTCTACTCCACGCTTTGACTGTATAAATCCTGTGGATTGGTTTTGTCCGACATCTTTATTCATCTATTTTCCTGTGCAGTTATTTACAAACTCTGTTGTGCCATCAAACCATGCCATCCCCTTTTTTTCCCTCCCATAAGACGAATTAATTGACGTTAAGTACACTGTTCCTCTCTTAGCTATCATGTGTGTGATGTGTGGTTATTTGGTGGCCCAAAATGTATCTGGATCAAGTTTACGTACATACAGGGATAAGAAAATAGTTTTACATTTCACAGGAAAAAAAAGAAACACTACACACATAAAAAAATATTTTAAAGACATTACTTGAGATCCCTTCTTTAGTCACTTGTCGTGACCTAAAGTCTGAAGATGACTAATTAAAATTAAGACTTTCATGGTGATGAAGTCGATTGCTGGAATTATTTTGGAGTATCGCCAAAACAGTGGATGAGATGTCACAGAGCTGTGCCCAGTGAAATCAAGGCATAAGTGGGGTAGGCACTGAAGATTGCACTTCCCGCTGAGGTTACATTCAATAGGTAAAAATCAATATATGTTAGATACAAGCTGCCTTACTCCATCTGTTCTGTTTGGGTGAATTTAACCTCTCAAACCTCTGCAATTGTCCGCTCTCTCCCATTGGGAGTCATAGTGATCAATACATCCATATGCAGTTGCAGTGTAGAGGTTCAATAGCCAGCAGTTCAAGCTGAGAAAGCAACAGAAATGATCACTTCCCTCTTTTCCACTGCACAAAGAGCTTGTGGCTAATAAGTGTTCAAATTACTCTGTCGCTGTTCTTCGGGGTGGGGGGTGAGAGGTCAGTGTACACAAGCAGACACATGCATGAATGCTCCTGCCAAAATGCAAGAATTCATTTATCAATCTATTTTAATTATTTCTTTTCCCCACATCCAATTCACTGACTGAATTTACTGAAAGACGTTCACTCAAGACACAACGTCCAGTACGTAACGTGTGCTCATGGATGGTCACAGCAGGAATAGACACCATTGTGTTTATTAGAAGCATTAAAGACTGTGTTAAGACAGTTCTGAGATTTCTTTCAAAATACATTAAATATGTTGGAAAGTAGTTGCTGAAAACACGTGAAAAGTGTTTTAGAGGTTTTGAGTTAGAGGTTCAAACTGTTTTTCACCAGTTTTCAGTCCAGGATTTTGTGGGCGGTCCTAAAAGGTGGCTCGATGATGCGTTGAGGCCACCCTGAGCATAATCCCCCCGCCCCCCTAACCCACAACAGTATAAAAGCCTTCAGCGTGTTAGCATCTGTGCTTCTCTGTATGCTAGTTATTATTCTTGTTTACACTCAGCTGCTAGCTAGCTCTGCCTTGGAAGTACTGCAGATGCTTCTTCCCTGGTTGAAAAGCTTTATTTAAACGTGGCAAACACCAAGAGACGAAGAAAAGTGCATTTATTTTGAAAAAGATCTGAAGTTTACGTGTCGGTAACAGCACCTCCCTGGGCTGCAGGTGCAAAACAATTCCACACAATGCATTGTTTCACTGAGGTACATGACATATTGAGACAGAGAGAGAGAGAGAGAGACAGACAGACAGACAGACAGACAGAGAGGGAATCCCACAAGTGGGTGTGACTTCAGCCCCGCAGCCCTGGAGCTGAGAATTTCATAAACTTGTCAATATTTTTAATTGTTCTAATTTGGCTGGATGGTTATTAACACTTTCTTCTTTGGTTGGATGAACTCAGAACACATTGATTTTTACTTTACACAGACTTTAAAAAATGTTGTGCATGAATAAATGTGTATGTTGAGAAATGATTTACTATTATTTATTGCAGAAACCTAAATATACAGGAACATATAAATATAGCACATAAACAACAACATATAAATATATTGCAGTTTGGCAATGGAGAACAGTGTGTAGCTGATCACCAGGCCAGCCTCTGTTATATAAAGCAAGATTCTGATGAGCTGACTGATAAATTGATACAGAATCAAGATGGTTTACCTGATTCTGTCTATGTGCCTCGGACGGAGCAGAAAGCTGAACACAGACAAGAGGGGCTTGATTGGCAGCTTCACCTCAGTGCTGAATGTTTTCTTGACAAGGACATGGTCCGAGGGCAAGCGAAGAAGACAGAGGCATGTCATCCTTCAGCTGAGCTGAAGGGCTAAATGACTGAACAGATGCAACATTTCCCTCTCTCCCAGGAGATCAGAAGAGAGAGTAGGAGAAAGGGGGAGTATTTCCCTTTTGTCCCCAACCACTGAGGCCCATTAAGATGTAGGATTGAGCAGGTCAGCCTGGTTTCCAGAGGTCAACTTTCCTTTTTAAGGAAAAACTACTGTCAGTAGGCGCCAGCTGACTTTGATGCTGCAATGAAAGTTCAACCAGTTTTTCTCTGGACTCCCTCTTAGATCTTAAGCCAGAGAGCCCTGCCACCATTTTTTTTTACTTGTACTGCACATAGTCTCTGTGGGAATAGAATATGTATTGATCCCAAGCCAAAACCCTACAGACTAAACAACTTCCCCAATGCACACCCAGGAGATCTATAGAGCTCCAGGAGTTAGCAGCAGAACAGTTCGTCCCCCAATCACATAAATGCAATCAGATTGGATGTAACGTACAAAACATCAAAATGTCCAGTAAAAAGAGCTGCAAATACTTTCTCTAACCACAAAGTAAATAGAGGTGCTGCATGGTCAGCCTCAAGGCTCCCATATCTGTATGCCCTATACTTCTTCACTGTCTTTTCATAAACAGCAGGCTCACACTGAAACACAGCATAGTTGATGCTAACTGAGTCTGTGCATAATCTTGATGGACAAAGGTGTTGGGCATGGTGATGAATACTGATGGGATCCTGAATGTATGCATGGAACTGCAGCAGGGCACAAAGTAGCACCATCCACCAGCCAAAGGCTGGTAAAACATACAAGGGGCTGGCAGATTTTTTTTCTCTAAATAAGAATTTAATAAAAAAGGTGGCACCGGCTGCTTGCTTTCCAAGAAACAAGCGCGCGCGAGAGAGAGAGGCAGACAAAAGAAAAGGGTGCTGTGAGAGGCTGACAAAAACAGTAAATTTACTAAGGTGAATCACTGGATGAGTAAGAAAGACAGGTTGACGGAAGAGGTGGTAAACAGTCAGTGAAGAACCTGAAAGGCTAAGAGGCAGGAGAGAGGGTGAAAGAGGGAAGGAGTGAGGAAAGGAAGAAAGAAAATGAAAAGTGGGTAAGATGGAAGGAAAGAGGGGAATTTTAATTAGGCAAATTTTTGAATTTCTGACAGATTACAGAGCTGTCAGTGGGACTGTATCAATGACAGTGAAACACAGGGCTCACCCCTAATGGAAGCTTGCGGAAGCTTAGGAGGCCACAATGCAAAGCTTTGGCTTATTAGGAAGATGGATGGGTTGACTGGCTGAGGAAGTGGGAGGTGAAGAGTCATAACCTGGTCACATCAGTTGGAAGTACAATTCTACAGTCCAGTTCAGCTAGAATGGAATCATCCATCACATTCTCATCGCAGGCTGATGCTGTTTTGTCATGCTCATTGGTGTGTCACACGCCTTTTTAGAATGTGGTTAATGTTATGAAATGATGGCAGTTTGGATGGGTTTAGGAAAAGATCATGATTTGAGTTAGTGTGAGAAAAATAAGAACCCTGGCTATGAGAACGGGCTGAATTGTTTCAGAGGATTCACTTGTGGAAGCAAGTAAAAGGCTTTCAGATCAAGAAGTATCTGTGAAACAAAATGTCGAAGTATACGACAAGTTACCAATAAAGACAACCGGAGCCACAGTGCAAAGTTCATTCAAAGTCTGATCACAATCTCAAGACATGGAAGTTAACACCACACATGAAACATTGAAGGAAGGAATAGCATCAGCATGCTTACATTTAATAATTAGCACTTAACACAAAGCTAAGTTGGTAGTACTTAGTTTTCAGGTATTTGGTCATGAACCAAAGTATGAAATAAACAGAAATCCTAAATTGATGATGGTGCTAAATAAAAAGTCAAAAGGCGACCAAAGTTATAGAGCTAATCCTGATATGAATGTTCAGATTCATTTCATGGCAATCTATCCATTAGTTACTGAAACATCTCACTAAAAACCACAAATGTCAACGTCATGTTGGCATCACAAAGGTCAGTTGGTCACATTGTCTCATAAATGACTCAGATTACAAAATAAGCATACTGGGTCACATGGAGAGCTCACCTGGTGAGTTTTCCTTGTCAGTGTATGATATGTGCAACAAATAACATACATACACCAGTCATGTTGTCATCATAGAACACATGGATAAGATAAGATGTGTAACTCTGCAGGCTCAATGTAAAATGTGTCCAAACAGATAATTATTGAATGAATGCAAATAAAACAGGTTTACACAGCAACCCAGACAACTTTAGTGGTCACTCATTGCTGCTCTGAAAACTAAACACACAACCCCCCTCTCCAGTTTTTGAGCATCATTGAATCCTGTTACACAGTATCTTGTAATCAAATTGCCCCACAATAAATCATACTTTCTCTGAAGCTAACATCATTTTCTGTTTTGTTGTGAATGCATCCACAGGGTATTGCTCTGTGGTCGATTTGAGCCTTTAGTTTAAATGGAAGTGTTGTACTGAACTTGAAAGACACAGTAAGAGTTAACAAAGGAAAATCCTGAGTACACGGTGCTTAAAAGCTGTGTTCAATCTCAGAATAGGTGAGGACTGTCAAGGTTTTATCAGGTTATAGGCAACTGCAGTTTGAGACAGAGACGCAAACTCAGCACCAAAGTCAAAATCTCAGTATAAAATGATGTAACCTGTTGTGAGGACTGCCGATGTTTATAGTATATATATATATATATATATATATATATATATATATATATATGCAATAAGAAAGTGTTAGTGCAGCAGTAAGTGCTGTGTTAATTCTTAAGGGATAGATTTAGGGCGGCTGTGGCTCGAAGGTAGAACATGTCATCTACCAATCAGAAGAGCAGTGGTTCGATCCCCTCCAGTCTGCATGTCGAAGTGTCCTTGTGTAATGGCTGAATGAGATACGTACTGTAAAGTGCTTTGAGTGGTCGGAAGATTAGAAAGGCGTTATATAAGTACAGTCCATTTAACGTTGGTAGTGTTGGAGAGGAGGTCCTCTCTGAAGAGCTGGAGGTCTTCAGGAGGTTTTTAACGGTAGAGAGGGACGCCCCTGATCTGGTAGGAACTGGTAGGACGTTCCACCAACGGGGACTGCCTTGAACGAACAGGTGGCAAAGCCAGGCAACGTTCATTGGAGGAGCGCAATGTTTGTGAGGTAACATATGCCCGTATAAGAGCATTCAGGTAGGTAGGTGCAGCACCAGAGACTACTTTTTAGTCAGCATTAGTGTTTTGAATTTAATGTGGGCTGCTACAGGTAGCCAGTGGAGCTCGATGAGCAGCAGGGCAACATGTGACCTTTTAGGTTGATTGTAGACCAGGTGTGCTGGGAGGCTTGTCAGGAGGATGTTACAGTAATCTAGTCTTGAGATGACTACAGCTTGTGTCAGGAGTTGAGTAGCATGTTGAGTCAGGTATGGTCTGATTTTTCTGATGTTGTAAAGTGCAAAGCGGCATGACCGGGCATCTGAGGCAACATGATTGGAGAAGGTTAGTGGTCATCAATCATAACCCCTAAGTTTCTCACCACCCTGGTGGGAGCAAGACATAGCGAGTCAATTGTGATGTTGATGTCATGGTGTATATTAGGTCTGGCTAGGAGGACCAGCAGTTCAGGCTCTTGGGAATGTCTTGACCAACATAAACCTAAATCTTAGCAGACAACCTTACTGTGAACACAATTATTGCTTATGGTAGAGCCATCTAATAAGATCTACAGATTTATTGCAGTTGCATGACCTATTATAATTAACCTGCTTCTCCCAACACACAACCACATATCCTAGAGTGGTATCCTTGCATAAGCACAACCACACTCTCATATAATAGAGGGCATCATGTGTGATCAAGATGAAACAGTTTATTGTAAGCAACGCAAGACAGCCAAGGACATTTACACTGAGAGAATTCAACCACTCTGAGTGTTTTGACAGTTCTTTACCAGTTCATTCTGTTATTCATTGCTCACCTTGTTATGACATGTTAGGAAGCCGCTCTATAGGTTTATGATTTGATGCTGTTTTGAGTTACGAATATGATTTATATGATCTTTCTATGATCTATGAGCCGGTGTAGTTGCCCTATTAATACTTCTCCATTAGTCTCCATGGTAGTCAGTTATTCCGTGGCATTGAGCTCATAATACCTTACTACCCCTCTAGAACACTGCGCTCTCAGGACGCTGGGTTCCTTGTGGTTCCTATAGTCTCCAAAAGTAGATTGGGAGCCAGAGCTTTCAGCTATCAGGCTCCTCTTCTGTGGAACAAACTACCTTTCTGGGTTCAGGAGGCAGACACAGTCAACACCTTTAAGAATAGACTTAAGACTTTCCTTTTTGATAAAGCCTATAGTTAGGGCTGGCTCAGGTCATCCCTTAGTTATGCTGCCATAGGATTAGACTGCCGGGGGACCCCACCCAGGGTTATGCCTAGCCAGGCACGGTATTGGTTGAAGATGCACACATCTCCCTTACCGAAAACCCTCTCTCTCTCTCTCTCTCTCTCTCTCTCTCTCTCTCTCTCTCTCTCTCTCTATCTCTCTCCATCTCTCCATCTGTGGACATGTCTCATTAATGCATGTTACTAACCAAACTTCCCCGGAGTTTCTGTGCTCTGTCGTCCAGCAGGTTCTCGTGGATTGTGGCTGCTGCTGTGATCCTGCACGACGCCCACTACATATATTATTACTGTCATTATTACTACCATATCTGTTACTGTAATCATTTTTATCATTCATTGTGATTCATTGTTATTTTGTCAGTTATTGTAATTGTACAATATGTTTGTGTTGATTTGTCCTGTACACGTGACATCCATTGCACGTCTGTCCGTCCTGGGAGAGGGATCCCTCCTCTGTGGCTCTTCCTGAGGTTTCTTCCACCTTTTTTCCCTGTTAAAGGTTTTTTGTGGGCAAGTTTTTCCTCACTCGAACCGAGGGTCTAAGGACAGAGGGTGTCACTCCCTGTACAGATTGTAAAGCCCTCCGAGGCAAATGTACTTTGTGACTTTGGGCTATACAAATAAAATTTGATTTGATTTGATTTGATTTGATTGAGAGAGATCCATGTTGCACTGGGGATATTGGTTCCTCAAGAGGCTACTATGCGTTTCCAAGCAGTTTCCATAGCCCATGTTGGTCAATTCAACGTGGTTTTGTCAAAGATAGGAAATCTCCTCTAAAACTAAAGATCCTCTAAAGATGCTAGTGTTGGAAGTAAGATGTTCCCACAGCACACCAGTTCTGTTTTACATACAGAGGAGCCTGCAGACCTTTTCAGCCAAATGGGACAACATGAGACTGTGTCTTATTCGTTTAGCTGAAGAAATTAAACACCAGAGCTAAGGATGGGACTTAATTGCTTCATTAACCTGAATTAAAGAACCTGCTTCATTATGTAGTCTCCCCTTTCAAACCCTTGAGAAAGTGTTTGGCATCTTCCAGGGACCCGTGTATGCATTCTGTCTCAGCTGAGGAGAGGTTAATCTCTAAACACTGGGTCAATGCTATGTCATTTGCTGTGGACTAAACCTTTGAACTCTGCTATTCTGACTGATGTTCGTCCTACCTCTCTACTCTCCCAATATTTTCACATCTAACTCAGTGATTTCAGAGCTGATGATTTTTGGAACATTGAACTAAGGTATTGTTGAGTTTTATTTTGTTTCTGTTTAGATTATTGTTATTGTTATTGTTGTTATTAGGCAAAATTACAGTATTTGTCAATCAAATCTGGACCACAGTTCTAATAACTACTGTTTCTGGTAAAAACAGAAAATGCCTCTCTCTGCAGGGGTCCTTCCTATAATGCTGTCAGACACTTAACAACAATTGACAATAAGGATTACGTCCCTGCAGTCTGCAGGGCAGACTATCAGCCTGTCAGTCAGCCTGCTGAGACGGTGATCAGCTGAAATCTTCCACCTGTACACCTCCAGGAACCTGAGGCTTGTGGGTAAGATTGTGACTGACCCCTCCAAATCCAGACACAAACCTTTTTTCCATTTTTGAGCTTTATTTGACAGAGACAGCTTGAAGAAGGTCTTAATGACTCTATGCATTAGATTAGAAACTGTTTTTTTAATGTTTTAATAATAATTGCTATTAATAACATCCTTTGGATTACATCCATCATCTATCCATCCATCCATTTTCTGTAACCACTAGTCCTCACAAAGTCTGCATGCCTTTTCATTTTAATACATTTTTGTCTTTTAGTACTTTTATCTTCAGTTTTTTTACGTAATGTAACACATAATGCACCAAAACACCAAGGCAGATTCCTTGTATGTGAAAATGTATTTTACAATAAACCTGAATTAACCTGATAGTCAAGCAGTACATCTGCTTTTGAAGTCATGCATTAGTTAGCGGCGTATGGACGGGGAGGTGTGAGAGTGGAACACAGAAGATGAAGGAGAGCACATGGGTGTTTCAGAAGTGCAACAGCACATTTTCTTGCCCTTTTATCACCTCCTGGTTATGACAGCAACCACAGAGGCTTACAAATCAATGCGAAATGCTGCTAGATGGCCATACATAGCTAAACACTATGAATCCAAATGCATGTGTGCATGTATGTGTGCCATTTTGTATGGCCTGTAGTCTTAGCTTGCTCTCACACCTCCTGAAAGCAGTAGTAGATCAATAGTAATTTCTTTTACCAGCAACCATTCCTAGTATGACCCACAGCTCTCAGAATGCCCTTGAGGAAATGAAGCTTATTGTTGCGTGGACAGGCAACCTTTTATACTCGCCACAGGAGTTCACAGGGGAGCTCTTATCCCCTTGGCTGGAAAGAGAGAAGAGGGGCTAAAATGGAAACGATGTTCATTATCATTGTAACCCCTACCAACACACATGCATGTGAACACACACACATTCACACACATGATCCAAGGTGCACAAGTACAATCAACCACACTGATTCACACACGCACACAACAAGTCAAACTTCTCACGAGAAACAATAGAATCTGAAGTGAGCCGAAGATGAACGCTGTTAGTCTCAGTGACAGTAAATCAGTAGAATTAGTAGCTTAATTCGAGTAAGTGGTCTGAGGCTTATTAAGCTGCAGGTGTGTCACATGTGTCAACTTTGATCATCTTTAAGATGCTGCGATTAGAGTCCCTGTCGACAGGAGACAGGATACAAATGCAGTATATGGGGAACACTGTGTTTCAAAGATGGCAGTCTTTACCCTGGATTTACAAAGGAGCACGTACAGTATATGTCATAAATGTTTGAATGAACACAGAATCAATGAAATCAATCTGTAATTAGTCAATATTTGAAAGTGCACAAGGAAACAATGCAAACAATTATCGACTTGCATGCTTCAAAAGGCCAGAACTTGTTGTGTTCATATCTACTCTACAGTAATGTCTGTGTGTGAAAACAAGTGCACCACACTGAGTAGCAGCCAGACGTTTCCTAACAGGCATAGATGGATGGACAGAGCTCTTCATTTCTGTTTGTTTAAACCAAGTGACACTTCACTGAAAGATTCAGACCTTTTCAATTCTGTCCTCAAATACTTTTAAATCTCCTCTCCAGGAAAACCTCAGGCGGGAATACATGTTGCCTGTCTCTTTAAAATAAAGAAAGTGAATCATTGTGTCTGACTTCTGAGCAGCTGCCTGCAGCCACAGGTACCACACACACACACACACACACACACACACACACACACACTGACTCTCTTCCACAGATCTTATGATATACCTCATTTGTCCATTTTATTTTGAGTTACTAACACTCCATGTTCATTACATTATGAATACGTTTCCTCACAGATACTTGAAACACAAACAAGTTTAAGCACGAATACACAAGCACAAAACTTCAATTATGTGCTGTTCTTAAGTGTCTCACTATTTTTCTGACAACAGTAACTATTTACTTATAATCTGTTAATAAATGTATAAATTGTATATAAATTATGGAGTAAAACTAAAATCTAAAGCTCATTAAGTTTTTCCTTCTTATCTTGAATCATTGTTGTTGAGCTCGCTTGCAGTGCTTCATAATAAATCAATCCTGTAGCTGCTCTGTGGGTTGGTTTGATTTAAAGAGTCATCTTTAAATCAAAGTGACAATGAAACAAAAACTGTAAATGTTGAAGCAGATGATAAATCACCTGTAAGATATATTATGACAGACACATTAGTTAATACAATTAAAAAAAGGCTGAAATTCCTAACAATGATTAAATCAAGATCAATTTTAAAAATATCAGTTTCTATCATGCTGTTTTATTATGATGATTATGTGACCAACTGCAAACTCCAGACCCCACGAGCATTAAATAATAATAATAATATATTAAGAATGACTTTTAACCTCATAAAAATTATGCATCTATACCGTACTCAATGCATACCTTCCAGAAGCTTTGGAAAAATACACACACACGCATAAGCAAATGTATGCCTGTTTGATGATGCTTTGCTCTCACTCCATGCAAACACCATCCACCCACAGCAATCTGCAGCACATTACAACAGAATAGAGAGAAAGAGTGGGACAGAGAGTTCAGAGGCAATCGGGTAGAATCAGACACAGGAGCTCTATGTGACTCATTACATTCAAATGTTCATCTAACCCCAAAACACATCCAGTTCAGTTCAAAGTACTGCACAGAACATGGTATACTCAACGCAGGTCCTTCCTTATTGGGCTCACTCATTATGGATCAGTCACCTGTATCACAACATTGGTGATACAGGTTACCTTACCCTATCCTATGCCTATGCAAGCACAAAACCCACAAACAGACCACAAAATGTCAACATACAGTAAGCAGACACCTCCCTATTTGTTCTAAGAATGTGTTAAGGAGAAAGCTATAACAGCCACAGGGAAAACAAAAAGTAGGCTACAAAAGTAGGTGAGAAAAAGTCAAAAGCCTCTCCTCTCTCGGGTTTGCATGCTGTGAGACCCGTGGTACTGTTTATGTGCCGAATGAAGGAGTGATCAGTGTGACTCTCACAGCTGCCACAAACAACAAACATCACACTGGAAATCTTCTGCTGCTCAGCGGGACAGCTTTATCTGAGGCTGAGATGAATCCGTGTGCCCTGACACTGAGAGAGACAACAAGATACTGAGACACTGGAGGAGGGAGAGACAGTCTTTTCATATACTCTATCAGAAGAATAGTACATTGTGTTACTGGTTGTTTGACTGGCACTGTAAAAACCAGAGTGGACCATTCCTATGTTCTGCCTGTTCATGTGCACAGCTATGCAGAGAACATGCTTCCGATAAAGAGCCGAGCATATCATATTCAATCATGCTGATTTAAAAAATCAGAGATGGCATAGCATTGAGATGAGTTAGATTAGTTGTCACTTCAGCTCAGAAGAATCAATATATCAACCATAAAGAAACAACAAAGTTCTGATAGGAAGCATAACATCATTAATCTAATAAATGTTTACAGCTCACAACTTCACTGTTCTGGTTCACGTTCACTGTTCTTGAAGCTTTGTTTTCAACCAGGCAGCTGTTTTCTGCAAAAAAACAACAACAACAACAAAAAAAAAACAGACCAAATGTACACAACCTGCTCAGCAAATGGCACAGTTAGAAAATAAACTGGTCGCAATGCAGCTAAAGAGCCAGACATTTCCCTCAGGACTTGGTGGAGACCAAAAACAGAGCCAAAAGAGTAAATATCCGACAAACAGGACCCCAAAGAAATGAGAACGTTGCACCAGAACTGCTCTATATGTATGTTTGAAGTGCTATTAGGTGAACCCAACTGATGGGAGCAACAATGAATTTCTCAGACAAAGTAAACATTTATAACTAAAATACATCTGAAAAATCATCTAAAAGTATTCATTAAATAACAATCAGTGATTAAAAAACATCATCACTGTCATCACAGTGCACTTTGGTGTCTGCAAGCTCAATAAAAATATAAAATAACCTGTGCTTCAATCTTTATTACAAAGAACTAACTGAGACACAAGCTGTTTTATTATGCCACTGTGATGTCATGTAAATTTCAATTTCAATCCCCTTCAGTATAAACCAATGTAAAACTATCTTCATCTACTGCACATATATGTGATAACTTGCAGAAGTTGGTCTCTGCTCTACATAAGGTCTTGAGTCGTGACTCACACTGTCCATTGGGCTCTCTCACTTTGTATGTTAACTCTTTCCCCCATTTTAGCTCGTCAGGTCTTCATAAAATCTGGGATTATTGCAGGACTTTGTATTTCCATGTTACATCACATGAGCAACACAGCACACACTGCAATTACTACCTGTTGATCTGTGGTTACAGGCACACACATACACACACACACTATCACAGTACACTGATCCCTTTGGAGGTTTATTACCATGGAAACACTATTGTTGCTGTGCTCCTCCTCCTGTGCTGACTGCCACACACTGGCTTCTAGTCTCTGGCACGGTGGTGCATGCTGGTGGAAAGAGCAGCAGAGGCGAGGGCAGAGCTGGTTAGAAGAACCCTTAAAGGCGGAGCTACTGAAACATTCCAAGAAACTAATCACGATTTAGCATACTATTTTTTTAAGCCCTTTAAAATGTCAGGTCATCGCTCAACAAATAAACCTGAGCTCGTCACTTCCAAACATCAACTTCATCCTCTGTCTCTATCGTCTCCTCAGTCATCAAATTAGTATAATTTATGGCCTATTTTACCAATTCTGTTACTTCCTATTCCACTCTGTACATCCTGTCGACAGGCCCTAGAGATAACTTGTCCCTGGTGTATTACTCATTGTACACTTTCAGTTTATTACACGATTTGTCTCCTACTAATGTTTAATAAGTCAGTTGTCCATTGCCATTTTTTTTGGTCTTTAGAAACACAAAGAAAAAGGTCCATCTCATAAAAATATGTTTCCATTAGCCTTTATTGTGTCATCTGATATGTCAACTTTTTATTATTATTTTAACCATGTATTAAACCAGGTGGAAGGACATACAAGACCACCTAGCAAGATTCCCTTCATGGGTGTTCCTGCTGTGTTTGTCCCTGAGAGCTCAGAGAAGCACCACTGCTGTTACATCATGAGCATCCCACCTCCAAACAAAGGAACAAAGGGGAGGGGACAGAGGGCATAATGTGGAGCAGAGGGGTGAAGGACTGATACTGGAGAGGAGGAGGATGAGGAGGAAAGGTGAAATGTAGGTGCACAATAATGGGATGAAGGAAAGGAGAGCCCCGTCGGTTACATTCCCATTCTGTGTGGGCGACACGCAGCACAGCAGCGTACAAGCCTCTTGGTTTCCGGGCGATGGGAATGTCATCTCTGTTCTACGAGACAGCAGCACACACAATCCTCTCCCCCTCTTCACTTTGGATCAGCCTCAAAGCTCTTCCACCCCCACCTATGTTAGCTGGTACATGGTGCATGTGGCACATGTGCACGCTTCTCCTGTTGCCCCAAGGTATACACATCATATTTAACATTTATGTTTTTCTCTCTTTCCTTCTCATCCTTACGTCTTCCCCTCATCTCTTGGAGTATTATCCAATTTACAGTGACATGCATTTATCTCTACATGTCCTCCTTCGTCAACTGGGATTAAAATTAAAGCTGTACCTGCTGTTCTGACACTCCTGACACTACAGGGGACTAACTGGTTTGTCAACAAACTTAAGACAAACGGAAAATGTTAGAAGTTTGTTATGGTTGTTTCCTACTTTGAAATCAAGTTATGAACTATGGATCTATAACTCCACCGATGCATTCCACAAATGCTCTGTCACAGGTTTAGCACACTCAGAGAGCACACACTTGACACCTCTGACAAGGCTGCTCAATTAATTAACTAATTATTCAGCATTAGGTAACAGTTCTTAAGAACAAAGACTAAATGTTCACAAATTCCACACCAGGCTGCAAAACCACTTTCTCCTCTGTCTGTGGCCTTTAAATAAAAGTTCATTCAAATCTGTCAAAAAGTTTTATAAGTGACAAATAAGTCCAGAAGTCTCACCCCAGTCAGACTCAGACTGTTTCCATCACCCTGAGGCATGTACAGTGGGGATTTTTCTGATTAACTCGAAGAGTACTTCTGTTTCTGTCTGGAGGACCAAATCGGGTCTGATTTGAGGATCGTGCTCCTTGCCTACAGGGGTTATTTCACATTGTTTTGGTAAAATGTGAGCCTTAACTTCATGTTATATCTTTTATCTGAGTTATGTCACAGTTTCTGTTGAGTCAATGTCAAAGAACATTTTTACAAACATGTAATTACTCGAGGGTTTTCCCTGCCTTTGTAAGAGCAGTGCAGCAGGACACTCTCCAATGTGCTGATCCTGCAGCTAGGAAGATATCCAGAGTGCTGTCTGACCCGCCCACAGCAGTGGCAAAGATTTCACCAGCAGGAGTTAGTGTTTCTGTTTGCTGAATCCTGAACCTGTCAAATGTGAGTACCATAGCATAAAGCTCTGTTTGTTGTTTTCTGCACTGTGGTTCGACAGTTAGAAGTTACAGAGCTGTAGTTTTTTTTTCTGTTTTGCTAAGAGAATAAACATCCTGAAACATTTCATCGTTTGCACTTAAAGTGAGCCCTTACATAACCATACATCTAAACTGAACTGTATCAAACATGGAACTAAACTAACTGAAACTAAACATTTTATGTACAAAGCTTGTTGGCAGTGATGGTATACATCAGCTAACAGGTTGGATTTGGAACAGAAAGTCTTTTAATGACATTTAACCATCAGCTATCAACTATTATGATTAAGTAAGTATGACAGGAAAGTACTTTACTCACAGAAACAAAACAAAATAGGCATGTTAGAACTATATAAAGCTGTTATGGTGAACCTGTGAGCAATAGTTGCACACCTAACAGACAGACAGACTTTGGCTGCAATAACAACAAACAAAACTCTCATCCTCATGAGATAATAACCATGAATGAAAACATCACCTGTCACTACAGGCTGGGAAATTTGATCAAGTCAGGAGAAATGTTGACACAGCAGAGAGCCTTTATTCTAAAGCCATTGTTCCACCACTTGCATGCATGAAAGCTTGATGTGTGTGCACGTGTGCATGTGTGTGTGTGTGTGTCAGTATATGTAGATTTCTGTACGATTAGGAGAAATTGTGTGTTGTGTAATCTTATCGAAACTTAAAGGGCAGATTGATCAATACTAAATTGAGTGTGTGTGCGTTGTATGTGTGTGTGTGTTCATGTGTGTGAAATGCAGAGAGATAGAGACAGAGAGACAGACAGACAGACAGACAGACAGACAGAGACAGACAGACAGACAGACAGACAGACAGACAGACAGACAGACAGACAGACAACCTCTCCAATTGTCTGTTGTGTTGCAGCCTGACAGCTGAACATCAGTAACTGTTAACCTCTCATCTTGCTTCCTCTCTCTCCTCCTGCAGTCCTTTTCCATACACTTTCTTTAGTTTGACTTTGTGTCAGCCCACAGTGGCAGGGACATCTCCATTACAAGAGGGCTACCTGCTGGAAAAGCAGCTGTTTACTAATGCACTGTAAAGGTTGTTAGGAGCTACTTATCATCATGGATTCAGGCAGTTAGGAGTTGGCGCGGAGACAAGGTAACAAAATGGATGTGGGAGAAGAAGCTACCATTGGACACAGTAAGCAGGTTTTGCAGGGCCCCGCTTCCCCATCTTGTCAAAAGGGGTGTCAGCGTTTACAACTGCAATGATGAAGTAGAGCAATCCTTCTGATCATGAAAACAAAGAAAACATTATCAGGGTGAGTTGTGGGAACAGCGATCAGATTAACTTCACCTGATTACCTCTCCAAGACTGACTCAGTAAATAACACTTACATTAAGTTGATGTGCTGCTTCCACTGCATCTCTTGGTCTGTCCATGTGTACTGAGAAATTATTCTAATATATGAAATTATTGAACTCCAACAGCCAGCTCAGAAAAGATACAGGCCAGACAATATCTGGGCGTGATGTCACTCCTCATATCAATTTTTATTTACAACTCTAAACTAATTCAAGATGAAAAGCAACAGTCTGACATGAAGTATTAATTAAATATTGATTTTATAATTCTGATTAGCTGAGCACACTGGGTGATATGGATGCACCTCTCTCCTTAAAAACAGGATAGTGGTTGATATTTGAAAATGTTTAATATTGTGTGGACCGGATTAATTAGCAGAGCGCACTTACACAAAGATTTGATTGTCATAAACTGGAGTGTTGGACACAGCTAGACACACACACCAAATCCCAATGTAACCCCTGATTATAGCTGAATCATGTACTGGATAGAGACATAGACAGATTAAGTACTCTGATGTCACAGCAACCTGCTTGGAGGTGGGTCGGGTGACTTTTAAACTTCACATGTAAGTCAGCATGTAGTGTCAAAAGTGTTGATGGAAAAGAAGTCCTCCTCCTCCTCCTCCTCCTCCTCTTCCCTTGGCACTTGTAGCAAGGAAGCTTCCACCTCATTAATATCACAGAATGTATTGACACTAGATCTTTAATTAGCCCAGCCTGGCTTCTCCTGAAGGAATTAACTTCACATGTGTTGTTTAGGCTACAAAGAAGACTGGGTTTAATGGCTGGATAAGCAACTCATCCCACAACAGCCAACAGGTGGTGCTTAGAGGTTAGCACAGTCACCTCACAGCAAAAAGGTCCTGTGAGAGTTCATGGTCAACATTAGAGACCCGGCTTTGATTTCTGGGCCTCCGATGGGCCTGATACCAGCTGCAGCTCGGTGTGTGCCGGGACAGGTGGAGATGCTTTTTTTTTTTTTGTGCTGATCAAGGCTCCAGATGTGTAACTGAATCTTTAAATCTTATGTTTTCCTATACATATCTCTACATAGTACAGGTCAATCAGACAGATCCTCTCATCTCATTATTAGTGTAGTTACTAGATAAAAACAACAAGAGCCTCACTCCTTTGGCACTCTTGAGGCGAGCCTATTATGGTGGCTGAGGAGGAACAAATTAATGAGGTTTATTCTCTGAAGTTATAGACAATATCTAAACTTCTTCAAGCCACAGTCTCACTTTTACATAATCAGTACAGGATAACATATTTGGTAACAGGTTCTTGCTGTCTTGTGAAACCAGCAGATGATGTGGAACATCTGCACTCATTAACAGATGATTCCTGGCAGCTGTCTGAAGCATTTCAATCAGCTTCTCTGCCCCCATTTTGTTTGTATGTTAGTCTTCCCCTGCACTATGGTGAAGTGAAAGTCAAAGAACTGAAATCCCATCATGTCCATGCCAAATTAAGCTCCAGTCTGCAGCCTCCATTCAGTAGGCCAGAAGGTGAAATCAGACAAATCTGAAATGCAAGATCTAAATTCATCAGTTTTCCCTCCATTACAGGACAAAACCCGTGTGAAATAGAACATAAATTTCACCTCTGCAGTGTGTGCCTTCATTTAATGTTCTGCTGCTATTGTCCTCTGTTCTTCACCAGACGATGTCAGCTCAATTTGCTCTCTTTACACCTGGTCTTCTTTGTTCTTTCTCAGTTTCCGTAAGTTGAGCCAGTAGTACCGAGGAGAGATGTCATTTGCACTAACCGTCTCTGATAATGGTTATAAGATCCTAACATGAGCCTTTTACCAAACAGAGCCAACATCACTGGTTTGCCACCACAGGTAATAACTTTCATTACATACATAGGAAGACCAGCGTGTCCTCTTTCTTTCACATCAGTGTGACATTAAATATTAGTTCAGTCCTGAAAACTTGATTTTCAATTCAACGCACTTCTCTATAACATTATATCAGAGACATGCTCAGTTTGATCAGCTGGCTGACAGGGGCAACTCCCTCAACATAAGCTAATATGACAACTGCAGTCTGATTCTGATGTCAGATAACCAGCAAGGTTCTGAAATTGGTAGATCACAATGAGTTCTGGAAATATTTGCTGAGATCCATGTTTTGTCAAAATAAAGTGACGAAGACTGTACAGGTTTACACACTGTACTGCAGACCGGCGTTAAATGCATTCTAAGCTTTCACTGGCACAATTCTGGGACATTCCAAAGTGGACTAACCTGCCTAGGGCTTGCTGCTGCTCCAACAGACATTTAAGCCAGGGCTAGTGGAAAGGCAGTGTGAATCGTATAGCTGAGAATATGCAATGTGAAAATCCAGTGTCTACGTCTACATCTGTGGTTGGAGGATCTAGTTTCTTCTCTGAAAAGCCTGCTAATGGACCCATTCCAAACCAATGACAAAAGAACAGGTGACCTCCAGTGTGTGACTTCACCTGAAATACAGGTTCATGTACCTTGCTCAAGGCCACCCTCTGGATCCAAGCCAAATTCGGACTGAGCTATGGCCGCCCAAGAAAGAAAGAAAACAGCCTTCTGGTGCCAAACTCTGCAGACATCAGGACTAGAGAGTATCAGTATACTAAAAAAGGTAACTTATCTGTTACAGTTACAAAGAAAAAAAATGTAATCAGATTACAGCTACATTTAGGACAAAATAGGGACTATTAGCAGGATTAAAATTGTCAAATAGATTTCAATGTACTGTGCAGTGCTTACGAGACGAGTCATTATTCTGGTGACAAATGAAAGAAATGCTTTACTTGGTTGAAATTTGATTTGATTGTGTCTTTAAAGCAGAAAGAGGAACCACATCACAGTACAGTACAAGTTCTGCCTTCCAGCTGTGAAAACTGACTGTAACAGGCTGCCTAAGAGGACACATTTTTATAGCTAAAAATCTTGATCTCATGTTCTTTTTTTGTTTTCTAACGTTACATTGTTCTACTTTCTTACATATGTCATTGTGATATATCTTTTCTCTTTTTGCATTTTTAGTGTTGAGAATATGGTAGGTAATCAGTCATTATATTGGGTTGCATGTTGTAGTAACACTCCCAGCCGAGGCAGATAGATCATACAATGTTCTATAAATACTGTGTGTGTGTGTGTGTGTGTGTGTGTTGCTGTATTGACCTGGTGTGCAAAGGGTTGTTCATTACTGTCATTGATCAAAAAAATTCTTACTTACTGCTGAGGGAGGAGGAGGTAGGCAGGCAACAGCTTCTTAATGCTGCTCATTTTCTGGCTTAACTAATTCATGAAGCTATATGTGTGTGTATGGCACAGTGTAATTGCAGGGTGAAGAGTTCATGTGTCCTGTGGCCAGCACATTATCTGCACATTACATTCTGCACACTTTGACAGTTATGTCCCATTCTGTACATGTTTGAGTCAGCTGTGTGCACACATGACACACATGCTGTTAAACACTCACACACACAAACACTGCACGAGAGTTCAGTATCAAGCCTCAATTCTTTTTAAGAAAGACCGGAGCTGTGTTCACGTTAGAAAACTGTCAACATTTTTCATCACACTAAAAAAACTACTTTGAGATTCACATGGAAATCGATCGAAACGGATCATTTCAAACAATCATTCATTTTGTGTGAGACTTGAATGTTTTTAGGCAATGCACCACTGCCTGTGTGTAACACTGACACACACAGTTGTCTGAAAAACACTCGACTCTTCAAGGTTAGAATATTTTATCTGTTTCCACACACACACACACACACACACACACACACACACACACACACACACACACACGCACACACACACACACACACTTACAATAATTGTATTTTCTTAATCTGCAAACAAATAAACAAAATAATCAAATTCTTGTGCTGCCTATCAGATGTAAATGAAATGAAAGTGTTTTAAATTCTGAACGTATGCGAGACCCACGTAAACTGTGTATAAAAGAAACAACAACAACAAACAGCTGACTTTGCTCCTCCGACGTGGAAGAGATTATAAAAAGGATCTGTTGTGTCATAAATGATTGTGTGTTGTTCCACTTTAACAATTAGTCTCTCATCTTTCCTGCTGAGACCCTTTGATCGATTGACAAGCTACATGAACTGCATACTGTGTTTTATTTTGAAAGGGGGCAGAAGTATATTACGTTGATTCTGTGTCGGATTTCCTGTCTGGTGCAATCTGTTGAGATTTACGCGGTTTAGCAACGGCTCGCGTCAAAAATAGAAGTGCTACGGAATGATAGTGCTGCAGCGCAGAGAGTCGCTGCTGGGACGCTGCTGAGACGTTCCGTGGCGCGCCCTGTGTGAGTGGTCACGGTCACTGGAGCTGATCGCTCCAGTGACCGTGGCGCAGCCGCTCCACGGCACTTACGTCCCCAGTGTGAGTAGGCCTTTACTCTTAGAGGAGAGGAAATAAGAACAACCCCAGGTTTCTCTTCAGCACTGTAGCCAGACTAACAGAGAATCACAGCTCTACTGAACCATCTATTCCTTTAGGTCTAAGTAGCAATGACTTCATGAGCTTCTTTAATGATAAGATTATAACTATTAGAGACAAAATCCATCACCTCTTGCCCTCAACAGGCATTGATCTGCATTCTGATACAGCAAGTTTGGAAACAGCTGTAAAACCTGATATGTATTTAGACTCCTTTACTCCCATCAACCTTCATCAAATAACTTTAATCATTTCTGCAGCTAAGCCGTCAACCTGTCTCTTAGACCAGTGATTCTCAACTGGTGGGTCGCGACCCAAAAGTGGGTCGCGGACCCGTTCTCAGTGGGTCGCGGGCCTTTGCCTGGGAAAAAAAATGTTAAGAACAAAATCCTGTGCTTTTATTTTGAAGTGGATTTTTTTATGCCGCGGAGTGCCGTCTATTCACAAGCCTTGTAATGTTAATAGACACCCACCAAACTGCACCATCTTTTCATTAAATATATTTGAGAAGTAGAAAATTTTCCACAATTTGGGTCACGGCCAGGGACGGACTGGCATACCGTGCATTTGCCCGGTGGGCCGACGTGCTATTTGGGCCGATAAGTCCCGATATATATATTTAACGAGTAGATCACACACCCCAAACACACTCTGGGGCTTAGCGATGGACAATGTGGGCCGCGTAGGAGCGGGGGGGGGGGGGGGGGGCTGGTTAGGCTAGGGCGCACGGCGCATCAATGGCGCACGATAAAAATGTCGCCCCGGGGGGGGGGGGGGCTTGTCTTGTCCTTTAGGGGTGATGGTGGGTCCCGAAGCCAGACCAGTTGAGAACCACTGTCTTAGACCCCATCCCATCCAGGCTACTCAAGGATGTTTTACCTCTAGTTAGTCATTCTTTATTGGATACGATTAATCTGTCTTTATTATCAGGATAGCTGATCAGCTGTGTGACTTTCTCCATAACAATAGTCTATTTGAGGATTTTCAGTCAGGATTTAGAGAGCATCATAGCACAGAGACCGCATTAGTCAAAGTTACAAATGACCTCCTAATGGCATCAGACAAAGGACTCATCTCTGTACTTGTCCTGTTAGATCTTAGTGCTGCATTTGACACCATTGACCATCAAATTCTTTTACAGAGACTGGAACATCAATTTGGCATCAAAGGAACCGCCCTAAGCTGGTTTAAGTCTTATTTCTTAGATCGATCTGTTTGTTCACGTCAATGATGAATCCTCCATGCATACCAAAGTTTGTTATGGAGTCCCACAAGGTTCTGTACTAGGACCACTTTTTTTTAGTTTATATATGCTTCCTTTAGGGAACATTATTAGGAAGCACTCTATCAATTTTCATTGTTATGCTGACGACACCCAATTATAATTATCGATCAAGTCTGATGAAACCAATCAGTTAACTAAACTCCAAGCATGCCTTAAGGATATTAAAAGTTTGATGACCTACAATTTTTTTTATGTTAAATTCAGACAAAACTGAAGTTCTTGTAATTGGACCCAAACACCTCAGAAACTCTCTTTATAGAGACTCAGTTACTTTAGATGGGATCACCCTGGCCTCCAGCTCCACTGGCAAGAATATGGACTATTGTAACTCTTTTTTATCAGGCTGCTCCAATAAGTCTCTTAGGACTTTGCAGTTAATTCAGAATGCTGCTGCACGTGTTCTGACAGGAACCAAGATCAGAGATCACATCTCTCCCATTTTGGCTTCCTTGCATTGGCTACCTATTAAATCTAGAATAGAATTAAAAATTCTTCTCCCTACTTACAAAGCTCTTCATGGTCAGGCACCATCATATCTAAAAGAGCACATAATACCTTACTACCCCTCTAGAACACTGCGCTCTCAGGACGCTGGGTTCCGGGGGGTTCCGATAGTCTCCAAAAGTAGATTGGGAGCCAGAGCTTTCAGCTATCAGGCTCCTCTTCTGTGGAACAAACTACCATTCTGGGTTCAGGAGGCAGACACGATCATCACCTTTAAGAGTAGGCTTAAGACTTTCCTTTTCGATAGTCCTTATATTTAGGGCTGGCTCAGGCCATCTTTTATTTATGCTGCCATAGCACTAGACCGCCAGGGTTCTCTCTCTCTATCTCCCTCTCTCTCCCACCCTCCCTCCCCTGGAGCTTCTGTGCTCTGTCGTCCAGCAGGTTCTCGTGGATCATGGCTGCTGCTGTGATCCTGCATGACGTCCACTACATATATTATTACTGTCATTATTGTTACCATATCTCCATTACAATTTATAGTTAGTTGATGATTTGCTGCTGCTGTGCATCTGTGTCTCTCTATCTCTATCACAGGTTCCACTGCTACTGTAATCATTTTATCATTCATTGTAATTCATTGTCATTTTATCATTTATTGTAATTCATTGTTATTTTGTCAGTCATTGTAATTGTACAATATGTCTCTGTTGATTTGTCCTGTACACGTGACATCCATTGCACGTCTGTCCGTCCTGGGAGAGGGATCCCTCCTCTGTGGCTCTTCCTGAGGTTTCTTCCACCTTTTTTCCCTGTTAAAGGTTTTTTGTGGGCAAGTTTTTCCTCACTCGAACCGAGGGTCTAAGGACAGAGGGTGTCACTCCCTGTACAGATTGTAAAGCCCTCTGAGGCTAAATATGTTTTGTGAATTTGGGCTATACACAAAGTTATAGTTATATACAAAGTTTGAGTTGATTCCTTTCATCACAGGACACAGAGACAATCACAATCACATCTATGTCAATTTAGAAAGGCCCAGCCCTAATTGTAGATGATAATACATTTATTATTATTATTGATGGAGTTCATAACATCTAAAAAGCAAAGAGTTGTATCATTTAAATGACTGTCAGTGGAGATTACACAGAAACAGGCCTGGAGCATGATGAAATGACGGGGTGAGGTGGTGAACCGTGAGGCAATATGGGCTGATAAGTTGCACTGAAAGTCAAAGGGCACTGCTGAGGCTATTGAGGAAATTTGGAGACAACAGGCTGAGTAACAAGCTGTTCATGTCTGTGATTGTTTTTCTTTTCACGTTTTGTTCTTGTTTCCCAGTAAGCTTACTCAGATATACCATTATTTTACTGACATCTGGGACAGTTTCAGCAGAGAACTGATGCCAGATAATACATTTAATAATCATCAAATAACTAAAACAACAGAGCCTTTTTTTTTTTTTAACTTGACATACAACATTGTGTGGGCAAGAAATTGCTTCAGTGAAGTCAGATCATGAGGCAAAAGTAGAAAACTAGACCTCTGCACCTCCTCTTGGATCTGTTTTCAGGCCTTAGAAAATCTAGCCTGTGACTGGAGACTTTGGCCAGTCACAGGTCATTTCAGAGACAGAGCAGGGCATGCCTATTGGCTGTTTTTGAAGGGCAGCCAACCCCCTCTGCTTAGCGGAGTGATAGACAGCAGCAGAGAGATTAGAGGTTTTGCATAGGTTTGTATAGGTTTTGCCTACTGCAGCTGTGATGGAAGCGGTCCTGCAAAGCAGGGACTTCAATAATGGAGCATCATATAAGACAGAAGAAAGAACAATTCATTTCATTCTCAAAGCAATTTACAGTACGTATCTCATTCATTTATTCATACACATTCATACACTGATGGAATTAGCTGCCATGCAAGGTGCCAACTGCTCATCAGTTCCATGAGATAACCATTCATACACGTTCACACACTGATGGCACAGCCTTCAGGAGCAATTTGGGCTTTAGTATCTTGCCCAACGAACCACCGATCGTCTGATTGTTGGACGACCCGCTCTAACTCCAAGCCACAGCCGCCCCATTCTAAGAGCTATTAGTCCTGCATGAATAAGAAAACAATTATTCAAGTAGTTTTACATAACTCAATTTTTAGCTTAAAAGCCACCATAAGTGACATAGGAAAATCATTTTACACTGTGCTGGCTGTTTTCTTGATGCCTTGGCCTCAATTGACCCCCAAATATCTATAGAAGCTCCAAGACACCGGCACTGCTCCCCATTAGCATTCCCAGAAAACCTCATCTTCCCGGTGGTCCAAAAAGCCTGTGGTACAAACACTAACACTCCCCCAGTGTTCTGAGCTCACAGTTTGGGCAACCCAGCTAACAAACTGAGCAACATTAGCTAACAGCAGCTACAGTTGGCAGCAGTTTACTTCACTGTCCATCAGGAAACTCTGTAAAAGTTGAGGCAGAAAATCTGTTATTTTATGGTACAATGTTTTTATTTCCCATCAGTCAATTTCAGACCTGGACATAGCACTTTGACAGCAGCATGTAAGGTAGTACATGATATGAGGATACTGTACATCTTACATTGTTTTTAGGTTCATACCTACACACAAAGAGCAAATAAAACCCCCCAAATACATACTATGAAAAATGAAAGCGGTGAAGTACATGAGGCACTTGATTCACACAGTGCATCCACAGTGATTACTGCTGTACAATCAAAGCAATATGACTGACAGCCAGATATAATAATTGGACGGAGACAGACAGATGGAAAGACAGGTGGATAAACAGAGTGACGGTTTGGATGGGCAGACTGGCAGATGAATACATAAACAGATGGACAGACAGAAAGGCAGACACGCTTTAATACTGCTCATAAAGGCAGAAGGAGGAGGAGAGAGGTGGATGGACAGACTCATAAATAGACAGACACACAGACTCATAGACTCTGATCTTGATGTTATTCTGTGTGTATGTGCGTCAGTGTCATTCAGCACGAGAGATTGCTATTTGACACTCATTTCAGGCTGATAAATCATTTCAACAGCTCCAAGCTACTGGAATGACCATTACTTGGCTCTGTGCATTGTTGCAGCACTACTTTCCTGCAGACTCCTGTGGAAAGTAACTTATTTATTTACAGGGTGTCTGTTGTCACAGCCACATGCTTCTCATTGCGCTATTGACTGGATGACAAACATCAAAACTCTAATACGAGCAGCTCAGAGTGCAGGGAGGAGGAAGGAAACCAAGTCAAAAAAGTTGGCAGCCTGCAGAGTAATGAGAAACCACGATGGACAATAAATATGAACCCTCGTTATTTTTGTTTCATCCTGCATCTTCTCTTCGGTGTCAACAGCTGATGACACTCTGTATGTGTTGTGGTCTATGAGAAACTGATATAGCCTCAAGTGTTAATTAATTCCTCTAAGTAACAACAAATCATTTCTCCAGGTTGCCTGTTTGGTTTGCATGCCATGACACAAGGACACAGACAGCATGGGTGATGGATGACACATTGCACAAATGCACCAACATCCGTTTATTTTGCATAACCACTTACTCTCATCAGGGTCGCAGGGGGCAGGGGCCCATCTCAACTGACATTGAGCGAGAGGCGGGGTACACCTTGGGTTGCCAGTTCATCACAGAGCTGACACACGAAGACACTCACATTCACAATTATGGCCAATTAAGAGTCACCAATTAAGGAAGCCACTCACCTGGAGAGAACCCAGGCAGACATGCTAAGAATACAGAGCCCCAGGCTCATCTGTTGGGTTCGAATCCAGAATCTTCTTGCTGTGAGGCAACAGTGCTAACCCCTACAGCACTGTGTCGCTGCCTGCCATCAGTTATCATCAGATGGACACTATAGTGCACCATGAAATGTAGCAGGTCCCAGACTATTCAAAAAAAGCTAATGTTTTAGGAAGAAGAAATGCATTTCATATCAAGGATCTCTTACAAAACGGAGCAGTTGTTAGTTTAACTGCTGTGTTTTTGTTACTATAGAAACTAAAACTCAAACTGGACAAACTGTTTTTTTTTCATGAGAGGCATAAAAGACATGAAATGGTCAGGGTGAAATTTCATGTTTAACCTTGAGGAAGAACAAGTTGTACTGGTACATCCTATAAATCTACAATTATTATGATGAAGAATACTCAACGTGTAAAATTGTTTGTGCTTGTGTGTGCGACAGACACTACCTAAGAGCCATTGATATGTGAAGCACAGGTCAACAGGCAGCAGCAGGACATCATGGTGTGTCGCCATGATTGGCATTGTTTAGCGGTGACAGGAGAGACTGAAGAGAGGAGACAAACTTGTCTGCCTCACACACATGCACAAAAAGAATTACAGGTGGCTGTGATGAATGAACACTATCAGTCACTGTTCAAACGTGGTGACAGAAGGCTTTCACTCCCATCACCGTCTTTCATGCATGCTAGTACTTCCTATCAGTCTGTAGACATTAAATGTATCATGGCTGATAGGTTGGGTACATTTTTATGTGTGTAATAGCCACTGATTTGGTCACAGGGTGCATGACATGGACACTGGCACTTACCACCTTCTTTATCTCTCCACCCATCCATCCCTCCAACTCAACCCTCTTATTTTGGCTACATGCTTTCAGTCACTATCCAAAGCTCATGGTCATAGGTGAAAGTTGGACTGTAGATCGACTGGTGCCTCCCTCTTCCTCACAAAGGTCTGGTGGAACGCTTGCATTACTGTTGATGTTGCACCATTCCTGCTTGTCCATCTCTGATCTCATCCCAAATTTAGTAACTAAAATAGACGAAAACTGCCAAAGTATATGGACCATCACTGTTATCCATTGAACAACACCTGTTGTTGAGGCTCTGTGCTGTGAGAGACAGACACCACAAAAATATTTCATATGACTGATTTGACAGGCTGTCAAACTCACGTGTGAATTACTTCCACCAGCCTGTACAGTGGCCTGCCAAGCCAAGATCACATGTGTTTGGACAGTAGGAAATAATGTGATATGGAGGTCCTGCATGGCAGGAGGGCTGACCAGGGCCAACCTATGAAGGTCTGCTCTCACTGTCTAAACATACCCCGCAGCTTATGATATATAGCAGGAACTCCACTGATTTTACACTTCAAAGTCTGTTTGTGCATCACAGGAGTACTAGTGCATATGTGGAAAAAAGTTGTATAAAGCTTTTTCTGGCTCCAGAGAGAAGTGCCTCAGGTTGAGGACGAAGACATCAAGTCAGAAAATGTATATATGGGGCTGTGGAGTTTTTTTTGTTTTTTGTCACCAGACATCTGTAGTCCACTCCCCATCTACTAGCATAACACACCTAAACCACTGACTGACCTGTCAGCAGTCAGTTAGTATAGTACCTAATGTAGGTAGTGGATTTGTCAAGGAAGAAGAATGCGTGGAATAATAAAAGTCAATATCTCCAGTTCTGCTACATTGATTTGAATCCTTTTTTAACTGCCCATCATGAGTCTAACAATGTTATAAGAGATCAATACTTGGTACTTGATGGTGATGTTGTCCAATAAATATTGATCTACACAACAAGATATAAACATATTGCTACTTGCCAGGAAGAAGAAACTGCCAAAGATTAGATGAAAAGTTGTTATGGAAAACCATCTGAGATCTAATAAAGAATGCACAAGATATCCAAAGAGGATACAAACACACAAGGGTTTGGCACTGTATTTCTGAGACCATTCTTATAGAATCTGTCACCCCATCATGCAGGTCTAATGGCTGATGCTGTGACAGGTGAATTCCAAGGCCAAGTTGAAGAAGAAACAGATTGTGTTCCTGTGACAGAAGAGCAGTGACAGTGTTAATATTAATGAATGCAAATGAAATCAGTCTTGGCTTGACAGTGAATACTACTGCATCCTCCTCCATTTACTGCTGCTAAATATTTCATGTTCCCATCTAGACCTATCTGTCAACTCTGCATACACTGGTTATGTCTGGGCCATCTGTCTGCTCTGCAAAGATTAGCAATGTCTGCTCCATCCATCTCTGCTTTATGTTTGTCATCAGAACGAGACTCTTTCCAACTTATTTGAATGTAAAGTAGCTAAAGCTTGCACAAAAAGTATATTATGGTCTAATTGCATTTACATGATTGTGTGTTGATTTAGATTTTTTTCTCTGAACTCATCAAATGTGACAACACCAAGTGCACTGATTAGGTCTGAACTATTAAATGCTCTTTGGAGTCTCTTGTTCTTTCACTGTTGCTCCTCTGACAGCTCCACTGTAATGTGTCAGCAGTGCATTTGTGTAGATTAGTTCTGTCTGAAGCACATTTACATCCGTCCACTTACTGCTTACTGCTTTATATGTTTTTCTTCAATGTATATCAATGGCTCTGTCGTCATTTGTCTCGAGTGCTGAAATTTAATCAACAAAGCTATTAAGTGTGAAGTGTTTGGTGAGAGTGTGGCAGTACAGAATTTATTTTCTCATAACCACTGTTTGAGAAAAGGTATTAGGAATCACGAAAAAAATGTCCAAAGATGTGGACAGTACTGAAGTCAAGCCAGCTTTTGACTTAAACAAGTATTTAATAATTTATGCATTTAACTTAGAGATGCAACAATTAATCAATTAGTTTTCAGCAAACTGTTTTAATAATCAATTAATCACAGAGTCATTTTGACTGTTCAAATTCTCAATTTCAGACTCTCAAATGTGTCTGTTCTGCTTTCCTTAGTCCTCCATGACAGTAAACTGAATATCTTTGGGTTTTTGATTATTTTATTATTATGATTATTGTTCTATCAAATGTTTTCCACTTAAACTGCTGAACTTAAATAAACCTGTAATAATCTACTGTACATAATGCACAGTACATTATTATACAGTCTATAGTGCACCATGAAATGTAGCAGGTCCCAGACTATTCAAAAAAGGCAAATGTTTTAGGAAGAAGAAATGCATTTCATATCAAGGATCTCTTACAAAACGGAGCAAAACACTTGATGAAAACAAAGCTAATTTTGTGTTCAGTGCATATGAAAGCACTGAGAGTTTTGTGTTAGTTAAACTGCTGTGACAGGAGAGACTGAAGAGAGGAGACAAACTTGTCTGCCTCACACACATGCACAAAAAGAATTACAGGTGGCTGTGATGAATGAACACTATCAGTCACTGTTCAAACGTGGTGACAGAAGGCTTTCACTCCCATCACCGTCTTTCATGCATGCTAGTACTTCCTATCAGTCTGTAGACATTAAACGTATCATGGCTGATAGGTTGGGTACATTTTTATGTGTGTAATAGCCATTGATTTGGTCACAGGGTGCATGACATGGACACTGGCACTTACCACCTTCTTTATCTCTCCACCCATCCATCCCTCCAACTCAACCCTCTTATTTTGGCTACATGCTTTATTAAGTTTGCCTGTTTGCACATTTTTCATCTCAGCATAATTAAAAATAAAAGTCCAACTGTTTAAAGACATTATACATGTAGACATTATTATCTTTGTTTGTTGAATTCAAAGTGTTTTATATTGTGTTTGCAGCTTTATCGATACATACATACGATAATGATTATTCACCATTTTTAATACACACATTTTAAAAAACTATTTGTGTTTAAAAAGCAAGTATAAGTGGCAGATACATTTCACACAGCAAATAATTAACTATGCCTCTAAGGCCGACACTGACACACACAGCCTTTGGCTGAACACATACATACACACAAAAGAAAAAGACTGATGATGTGATGCGCTGCTATGGTGCTGCTGCAGAAATTAAAAGGAGCTCATAATACAGAGAAAAATGTGTTCCTAAAACTTTAAGTTCTGAAGTTTATATATTGTAATTTTGCACAGGTTTTCCCTCATTGTTCTATGCTACTATTGTTTTTTTAATTTTATTTTAGCAGTGAATATATCAAAAAATAATAATAATACTGTTTTTTATGTAAAATAAGTTATGATATAATTGTGTGTGTGTGTGTATGTGTGTGTGTGTGTGTGTGTGTATTTCTGAATGTTCTGTGTATAATGTGTACAGCATGATGAAAGATAAAAGGAAGGGGAGGGGAGCGCTGTGGAAGAGAGAAGATTGAAAGATTGGCTGAGATTCCAATTTAGTGTTTGTGCTCTGAATTCTTGATGAATTAGGGGTGAGGCAAGGGAACATTTGAGAGCAGGTCATCTTGTTACAGCACCACGGCAAACCACCAAATGTAAAACATGCAGGAGGACATTTACAGGATGGTGTCAGAAACGTCTTACCACTGCATTTTAGAAAAACTCTAAGTTAAAGAATATAGAGACAAGTATTATTTATCAAGAGGTTAAATCAGTCCCCCAATTAAATTTCACATTAAACCTACTGAACCTTTATTTATATAGTTCATATCGAGTCATGTTCACAGGATCACACATTGACAGTGTCCATCCGTGAGAGATACACATATGAAATGCATGAGCACCAGATATCATATTTAGCCGTGTCTTGATGCAGGAGTCTATAAATGAATACAGGACAATTATAATATGATTAAATCTAACAGTTGTTTCACCTGAGCTTGAGTTTGTCGCTGGATGAATACTTTTTGACATGACTAAATAAAAGCCTAACTTGTGTGTGAGTAAAACAAAGATGCACATGAATGACTTCTGTCAGTGAAATATGGAGAAGAATACATTAAAATAACTTGAAGCAGAGTGGGTGAATGGTGACACCGCAGGGACTGCTGGGTGTTCTGATGTAAAAGCTTCATTATCCAGGTGGAGCAATCTGTCCCAGTTTTCCCTGGGAGTTTGAGTTTCCTTATTTCAATTCAAAAGAAATACTTCTACACTGTGATGTCACAACCTTGTCTGTCCTTTCTGTTGGCAGGGAGAGTCCAGAGGAAGGAAAATACTACAATACAAAAATGTGTAAATTTGACACATTCTGGAAAAAGGACTTGACTCACTTGACCTGTGTTGGCATCTGGAAGAAGTTTAATGATAAACACACCACTTTTGGATTTGTGCCATTCATGTCATTTCATGACAATATGCTGTCTCCATCAAGTGGTTTATTTACATAATTTACTTCCAAAATGTTGTGAATTTAAAGTCCAATCAATGCTTTTGTAATGAGGTTTAGGCTTTTACAAAGGAACTTAATGTTGCTGGATCTAATGTCATTCTGCCTCAGAGAACAAACCATTTTTTAACCGGCTTCTAGATATTCAATGAGAAAGATCCAGTGCACAGAAAGCCAGAAGAAACCAAAACAACCATCAAGGTTGTTATGATGCCAGAATTTTAATTGCAATAACAGTCCTAGTTTTATAAAAAAAAACAAAAAAAAAACAATACCTTTCAAACAGCCTTTTCTTTTTCCCAAAAAAATACAACTCACATTTTGGGACTTTTAACCCCTGATTCTGTTTTGACAGCAGCAGGTGAGTGACAATGAGTGACACTGTATCCAATTAAACACACAAGATCAAAAAAGCATCACTGTATCGATACCATGTTTGGTATTTTTAATAATAATAATCACACTGTAATCAAATTGACTGACGCTGCACAATGCCTGTGGCACTTTTGTTTGAGGGAGAATCATGCTCAATAGTCTACCCCATCAATTTGACATGGTGCCATAATTGCATAATCTTATGACTCCGGCAGGCTATATTAAGAAGGTGGTAATAATGCAAACGGCTTGAAGCCACGAATACAATGCATGAAATTTATCACACACACCTACACACATAAAAATGTACCCAAATGAGAGTGGATTCACACGTACAGCTCATTAGTTTGACCATGGAGAGCTGTGGAAGGAGTTCCAGTCAGTCACTGGTGCATCCCTGCAGAGCTGACAGGCCAGCATGAGAGGTGAATTTAAAGGAATAACAAGGTTAAGACTCATGTTGGGATGAAGCCACAGATTGTCATGGTGCAAACAAACACTTTATATCCTTATCATCGTGACTGATACTGCTAATGCTGTTTTCCCTCCAAATGTACGTCTGATGTGAGGGGGTTCCTGTCAGGACCTACAGTAACACGCTCAAAGCTGAGGGATTAACAGCATCTAGCGTATTTGTCTACAGCAGCTCGGTTTATTTGCCAGCATCTACATACAAGTTAAGCCCCCTCAAACACACACGTCTTCTGAGAAGTGGGGACATATGCAACTGAACAATGCCTTTCTGTTGCTTCTTCAGCAAATATTCTTTCATAATTGGGCATTATGTGAACATGTGGTTCTGCATGAGATCCTAAAGGACAAACCGCTTAGTCGGAGATGAAGAAAATAAAAGAGGCTCAAAAACACAGCAGCAGCAATGGCTTGACTTTGTCTTTGGGACCTCGTAAAGCTGAGTACAGCCCGTCTGTCTTATCTAGTAACAGGTGCATCCGATGTTTTTTTCACAGTAGACTCTCTGACCAGCTGCCACCCCCAGAGCCCTGCCATGGAAAACAGCATTGTTTTTTTTATTGGAACATTGCTTAGTCATTGGCCGTCTGATGCTGGGGGAGAGACAGATTTTCTCCAAAGTCAATATTTGCTGCAATTACACAAAAGCTGGATAGACAGTGAACTGGGGAGTAGTGGCTAGGATAATGATGCAATATAATGGTCATCTACCAATCAAAAAACAAATACATGCACACGAACACATGTTTAATAATACACAAAAAACATGGATGCACACTTGGATTAAAAAGTGCTCTGAGACTGACGGGCCAACCTCAGCAATCTGTGAAAAGGCTGTTCAGAGAGCAGGTTGGAGGTACAGAGACAGTCCCCAGGCACTTGCTGCCAAGTCCTGTTTGGGTCACTTGGCTCTGACATTGTGTCTGTTTGACAGAGTGTCTGACTGACTGACTGACTGACTGAAGAGTTTCCAACTGCCCTGCACCACCTCCCAGCCATATGCTACAATCTATTTTTTCCTGAAGCAAGGCCTTTTCAATTTAAATGACAGAGCGGTATTCGTCTGCTGCCCTGTCCGCTAGATTCCACTTCAATGATTTCAGTTCAAAACACACAGTGTGATAAAGTTATATTTGGACAAGTGCTGGAGTTGTTACTGGGAGAAAACCAGACCAACAACATCTCCAAAGACCTGTGCTAATGTTTGTCTTAATGCATGCATTAGAGTCTTTACTATTGTTTTATCCCCTAAAAGATCCATCATGTGACTTTTTTAGCATGGTGGGGACACTCTCCCCCAGGAAATGAATTAAAAATATTAGAATTCTGAACTGAAGATTTAAAGTTAGAATAAAATAAAATTCATCCTGACGGTGTCTGCACCAAATCCTCTGCAGACCACGAGTGTCTGTACAAAGTTACATGCTAATCAATCCAGCAGCTGCTGAGATATTTCAGTCTGGACCAAACTGGTGGACTGACAGACTCGCATAAGAACCGCTGATTTTCTTATTATTCATTTTATATAATGTGAGATTAAAATGAGACATCTGTGCACAGTAGGAACTGGCTGAACGTCGGACTTCAGTGCTTTCTATTTTTACAGCCTGAGATCAGTGACAGGATTTCTAACTCCTTGTCCTTGTTTCTGCATATATTTGCATCTTTAACAGAATTATATTCTATGGCTATAGGATCCATATGTGTACTCTACTGTACGTTTGCCTGCAGGACTCTTGTTTTGGTGCAAGAGACAGAAGGATGTCCGTAGGGACCTCTGACTCCATCTGGTGACTTCAGAGTACTGTTCATCCCACAGCATCTCACTTCTGGACACATTGCCTTATGGATGTGACCAGACATGAACTAAAGGCTAAGCAAGTGTTGATATTTGTAAGATGATTTTATTTTCTTCTAAAGTGGTGTCCTTGTCTCTACAGGATGCCTGGTAAGTGCCTCTTATACTACTCTACTATTTTACATCTCACAGGTTGTAGTAAGTGTTTGTTGTTTTTACCCCTCTCATCTGTACAGTTGGTGCAGTGACTCACTCACCATACAGTGTTTGGTGTCTCTGTCTGTTCAAAGCAGCCAGCTGTACCTGCTCCCCTCTCTAGTTTCAGACGTTCACCACATATGAATGTATATAGACTGGAGATCAAGTAATCACAGTATGGATGGGAGCCAGGGTTTAAAGCAAAACCAAGTTCAAATCATATCTCATTTCACTGTTTAGACCATTTCTCCAGATGTGTACAGATGTGGCAGATCACCATTTGATAATCTTCCACAGGAGTAACCGGCTGCTGTGGACAGCAAAACATATTTTAGCCATCTAAAAAATGCACACTTTAAAAAAATATCTTTCTTCAAATCAATGAGACTCCCTTGACAAAAACAGTAAGCCTGGATAAGATTAGACAAAAATTATGACTTTTAAATTTGGATTGAAACTACTTACTTTTTAGATGTTTAGCTATAGCCATAGTTTAAACTTTAGTGAATTGGGGTGCGTGGCTTGTATGTACAGTATGTGTAAAGACCACAGAAGGGTAGACTCAGGGATCTGTCACTGATGCTTAAAGGCAGAACCGGCTGTTTGATATTATGTTTACTAGTTTACACAGCTGTGGGTAGAAATATAATTCTGGTTGTAAGGATGTGTGAAGGTGTGATGTAGCTTTTATACATGGATAATATTATAGCCCATATTATAGCCCATTTTAAATAAGATGTGCAGAGATTTAGCAAAGATTTACACTACGTGACAAAAAGTATGTGGGCGTCTCATTCTAAAACCATTCATATGTTGCTATAACAGCCTCCAAAATATTTTGGAACGAGGTTGTAGGGATGTGCTCCCATTGAATCAAAAGTGCACTGGTCACTGATGTTTGGAGATATGTGTTCAAGTTCTTCTACAGCAAGGTGGGCAAACTATTTCTTTATGGACCTTTCTCTGTACATGGGGTTATGTGATAATGAAAGAGTAAAGGGACAAACACAAACAGTTTCCCCACAGTTGGAAGACCACTGGTTTCTAAAATATGATAGTATGTTGCTGGATTAAGATCTTCCATAACATGCTACTGCAGTTTACTGCTGATGTTTTGGTGCCTTTCAGGATAATAGTTAATTCAAAACATTTTTGCATTTATTTGTATCATTTGTGGTTTAGATAGAGACAGTTTACAACTAGGACACATTATTATTGAGCTGGAGCTGAAATCTGGCTGAATGAGACAACAAAAAAACAGCTTTTAGACAATTTGCTAGTAAACCTTCTGAAGAGAATGCTGTATCTGCCCTGGTGGGTTCAAGGTCTAATGAAGCCAGAGCTCAGATTCATCTGCTTCCAGTTGGAATGTATTACTTCAGAGGAGTCTAATGTACCCCTTGTCACTTTGGCTTCATCACTTTCATTTACTGCTATTACAGTCCCAGGCTCAGTCCTTTTGCTCCTCTCATTTCTTACGCACATGGTGACATCTTCACTGACCACCTAGTTTGATGTCTATTTCTAGCTCTGAGTATTCCACCTGTCTCTCTCTCTCTCCCTGCGTCACCCAGCTGATCTGTCACTTCACCTGGCCATTGAGCGTTCTCCACCTCACTATAACTGAAAAAATGCTCCAATTATGCTTTGACAATGCTGGAGTAAAAGGCATTGAGGCCCTGACAGGTCTATTGGTCTAAAATAAGCAAGTGCAGACAAAATTGAATGATGACAAAATTCAACTTGACATACATTTTGACACCTGTTTCCTCTGGTTTATTTCAAGAACTGCCAGGATACTGAGACTTATATGTCTTCTGATTGTTAGCAGAAAAGTTATTTTAGTATCATAACCTCACTCCCTATTGGTCTTTCACAGGATGAAGCCAAATCTAGAACAGTAAAGTCTGGATTACAGACTCTGGAGGACAGATTCAAGTACTGTCAACTGAGAAACCAGGTGAAAAAACTGAATAGATCAATAAAAAAAAAATATTACATGCAAAGGTAAATGCTGTAAAGCAAGATGGTGAAGAGGTCTGGAAAACCCTAAATGAAATAATGGGAAGATGAACAACTGGCGGGGCTGATTTGTGGAATCAGAAGGCATGTTTTTGACTAAAAGATCTGATATAGCAGTAAGCTATAAGCTGAATAGCAAAATGTCTTTCAAGTACCATTTGAGAATGCAATATTTCAATTTGTGAGAAGGGAATGGACTGTATGAATGTAATAATGAATATAATACTTATGAATTTAAAAACTTATTTTGAATATTTTCTGATGATGTTTTAATGATGTCTACAATGTTTCATTGTTTTTACATTATCATTGTTAATCTTTTTTTTTTTTTTTGGACCCCAGGAAGACCAGCTCGTCCCACTTTGGTGACAGCTAATGGGGATCCTTTTAACAATAAACAGGTACTGTCATTAAAAATGCTCTCACTCTTTGTACTTAATTTGTACAACTGCAACTGAGAGGAGAGAGATGTTGGTCAGTCACACTATTAAAGATTGCCAAGTCATAAAACTCCATACAAAATATTTACATACTTTACTACATTAAAATCATATTCAGTATGGAGTCACACTAAACTCATGAAAGTAACTAGGGAATTGTGTATTATATATCTCTATACTCTATGGAATATAGAGATTTAAACATGTTTTCAAATAATTGAAGGAAGTGTGTACAGACACACTTGACACAGTATGCACAAGTGATTTTTTTAAATTAATATTTCTAATATAAAGAAAAAATATTCTGCAAGTTTAAGGTTCTTTTTAGAAATATATATGAAGATAATGAAAAATCAAAGTTAGGCAGAGAATCAGAGCAGTCCACATCAACTACCCAGCTACTGACCTGAAGATGTGTGGCAACGTCTGGATGGAAGTTATGTCTCTGCTGAGGCCATCGTAGCACCACTTTTTACAACACTACAGAGAGTTTCCCAAAAATCTAGAACAAAGACTACCAGTGACTGCAAGAACTTGCAGAGCTGGCACAAAACAAACTAATGATGGTGGTGGAGGAGAATCACAAGGTATTTTGCACTCAGATGTTTGCCCAGCCTGTACCTACCTTTGCATTAGCTTTATGAACAATGAGATAAGCTTAATGAATTGAATTGAACTGATGAATGAATTATAGATGTGAGAAATTAATTAACGCAAGTGTTCTGAATTAAAAACAGGATGAAATGTTGTGTAAATGGTGTGTCGAATTAGAATGAGCTAACTGTGCCTATTCCTGGCTAAACCATTATTTGTGCTAACATATCAGGGAAAATCACTGATTGTAAGACACATGCTGTCAATTTGAAGTAGATATTTATAGAGCACAGGTATGTAAGTCACAAATGGGCTTAGGATCTTTTACATAAAGATCAATGATCTTAGGTCTGAGTTCAAATATAAATCTAGTAACATTTTTATAAATGAGGCTCCAGCTCCTTATAGTCAAGATAGCTAAGTGTGAAGGTTACCTACCTGACCTCAGCTGACCTGGGGTTTATAGTACAAACAAGAGTATCAGGTTCCATAACCACCATTTCAATTCTTTGTTGAGTTTATGCAAAATCAAATGAGAACAGACCACAGCTTTGCTTTCCAAGCTTCTATCACTGCACCCCAAAGAGGCTTCCAGCAAAACTGTGGAAAATGAAGACCCTATCTCAGTCCACAAGTAGAAGTTAGGAAACCAACACCCACACCCCTTTGACAAGAAACATTTGGAGGACTCAGACAAGCAGTGTTCTATTCACCAAAAGCTGCACTCCCTCAAGAAGTGCAGGCGGTTCAGAAAAACTGATGACACGATGACACGTCAAGCTAAAGACAGTAAAGCTGATATCCATGGTTCAGAATGCGATACTACTGGCACAGTTTTGAACTGAAAATGTTTACTGTAGTAACACCATCAAGAGAGAACTGCCCATATGTTACATTTGAAAGAATAGGAAGGGAAGATGGAGAGAAAAAAGCAAAGAAGTCAAATATATTGGCCAGCCCATCAGGCCAGCTACTCTGTGACTGGTAATAATTTTATTAACCACTACAGCTTTTGCTTTCAGATATCACAATGCCATGGTCTTAACTGCAGCCTCAGTAAACCAAGTCACTAGCAGGTGGGCGGTGAAAGTGTCCATATTGATTGCTTTAACAGCCATTGTAAATAATATATGATTGTTTGGGTCACTATTGATTGCAGCTCACCCACTGCCTTCAGAAAGGCAAACTACTGCAGCAAGACAGACTGTGTGTGTGCGTGTGTGTGTGTGTGTGTGTGTGTGTGAGTGTGTGTGTGTGTGTACATGGCTGGTTATAAGATAGGACACGTGTATCTTGGAGTGTGCATGTGGAAGAAAACAACCTCAGTGGGCCTTTGGATTTGAGCTTTGGGAAAATGATCAGTTAGAGACCTAATTCAGACAGCGAGCAGAGATCTCTCATCACTGACTATCAGCTTCACAATCTGTCTGTGGGGGTTAAATCCAGAAATAATGAAGCAAGCTCACTTTGTCGAGAGCTCTCTTGATTATAAATGTGCTGAAGAGCATGCCTAATTGATGTTTTTTTTATTAATCCCCTGCCAGTCCACATAATTAATAGAACAGGTCTCATATAAGTTTGTGAGATATTTTATACAATATGCCATGGAAGTCTCAAGTGGATTCCCACAGGTGGGAATGTGTCAAATATAATTCATGAATTAGCAGTGGAAAGGAGTGGAGTGCCTGCAGCCATGACATGTCATGTCCATGTCTGTCCAGCAGTAAGAGTCACTGAGGGTGACTGAGCGAACTGTGAACGTCTAAAATAGACAAGTCACTGTCATTGTTTAAAATTCATCCTCAAAGCATATTTTTGATTCATGGCCTTCTGATACTAATCGCTTTTAACTCTTCTCATACTTTGGCTCGCTATATTTTTTTTGTCCATCCTCCTCTCATCCTCTCATCCTCTATGCTTTCAGTCTTTTTCCCATTTTGCAATTTGATCTGACAGTACACACCACACCAATACTTCATGCAGCCTCCTCCAACTATTATCCAGGCATCCCTACCCCCATCCCAACATCAATCCTTCCCATCTCTCTCTCTCTCTCTCTCTCTCTCTCTAGCTCCCTGTGTCTCAGCCCCCCTCCTTTCTCCCAGCAGTAAGAAGAGAGGCAGATTGTGACCTGCAGGCTGTGCTACTGTACAAACACAGACACGCTACATTAGGTAACAATATTAGCTGTAGTAATTCACTCTTTGATTCATCCCTTTTTAATTCCCATGAAAGCTGATGTCATCTTGTTTAATGCAGATCCACATCACGTGTTCCTCAAACTCCTCGTATAGTGTCCGATGTTCAAAGAACTTAAATCACAGACATTAGTGCATGCAGCCACTCTGTTCATCATCATTTGCTTCATTCACATCCACTGTACCTGCACACAGTATTCACACAGTAATGCAGCACACTATTTGTGCAAAGCAGACATACATTACAGCCATGATCAGTGTGTTTTATTATTTCTTTAATCTGCTGCTGAAAGACTGAAAAATCTTCACTGCGCTGATCAATGGGATCAAAATGATCAATAGACTAATTTACCAAAGTTTAACAAGTTATCAACATTATCAGAAGTCTTATAATGCTGCATGTATTATTGCAAAAACATTCTGGAACACATTTCAAATCTTGTTGCAGTCAGAACTTAAAGTTGTGTAATGCCATGAGGGAACTGTATTCGGTTCTGCAAGGAACCTTTTACCTAATGGTTCAAAGATGATCAAAGATTATCAAGGTCTCCCCAGAACTTAACTTGTAGTTTATTGAAATTACCCACATTTGTTTCAACTCAGAAGTACAGTTTTTAAATAAAATTTCAGGGTCATACTTAATATGAAAACCAAAGTAGTTCCAAGTACCAGATCTGAAGGATGGTGGAGGATCTTCGATTTCAGCGAGCAGCACGCGTCAATTTACACAGACCACCTAGAGCGGACAAAAGCAAACTAACTAACTATGTAGCATATTTACACATGTAGAAGCATGTTTAGAAGAACATACACCAGAAAATGGCCAAATCTGAGCAAGTAAACAAAGTCTGACGGGCTAAACGCTCGCTTCTGAAACACTGGAAACGGGTTTCAGCGTGAATGAAACTTTGAATATATGGAGTGAACCCTGAATATATTGAATGAAACTTTGAATATATTGAATGAAGTCTGAATATATGGAATAAGACCATGGGCGGACTGGGACAAAAAATCGGCCCTGGCATTTTGGACCAGAGCAGCCCACAACAACCCCCGGTATGCCAGATTGCCAGTCCGTCCCTGAATGAAACTTTGAATATATTGAATGAAACCTTGAATATATAGAATGAAACCTTGAATATATTGAATGAAACTTCACTGACGTCAGACTTTGCGGCAGTGCCTGCAGCCATCTTGTTTAACAGTCTGTAAAAGCGAAAGACAATGAGTCAGGCCGCCCGCAAACTAGTTGCAGTGATATTAAGCAATGAGTACATGATACATACACTGGCGAATTCGTGCCAAAATCCTCCCGATACCCCTGCCCGTGCTTCTGATGAAGAAGTTCGCTCAATTTTTTAACCGTGGCAGGCCTACAACAGGCATAAAGTTTCGCCATAATCTCATTATGCATTTGTCTATCTGTCCGCAGTCCGCAGTGTGAGTAACGTGCCCAATACTGACAATGTGTCGCGGATCATAAAATACGTTAAATACTAAACTAAATATTCACCCTGCATTGGTCTATGAATGTGGGTGATGCTTATTGTATCTAAACAATATATGAAGAGCTTCTCTTTCAGTTCATGAAATCCCTGTAGCCGCAGCAGCTTCTCCAGTCCCGGAGAAGTGCAGTGTCATTACAAACGGCCATTCACTGTGTTTTACCTTCATTAAATCACCTGAAAACTATATCAAGCTAACCATACAGTGTCTTGGTCCCTTTCTTGTGTATGGGTGGAGATTGGGTGTTGTGGGGCACTCCTGTGAGGTTGAAGGCATGCTGAGGTTGGCCTGATAAACAGCTGCCTGGCCTGTTTTATGTCTGCCACGAATAAAAAGGGAGCGAACTTCCTTGTCAGATAAACGGTATTGATCAGGGGTATCGGGGGGATTTTGGCCCGTACACACAGTGTTAATGATGTCCTCATAGTTTAATATTGCTGCATCGAGATTATGAGCGGACTGACTCGTTGTCAATCACTTTTAGCTATAACTTCCACACGTTACACAAGATGCCGTGAAGTCTGACGTCAGTCAAGTTTCATTCAATATATTCAAAGTTTCATTCAATATATTCAGACTTCATTCAATATATTCAAGGTTTCATTCAATATATTCAAAGTTTCATTCAATATATTCAGGGTTTCATTCAATATATTCAAAGTTTTATTCAATATATTCAAAGTTTCATTCAATATATTCAAGGTTTCATTCAATATATTCAAAGTTTCATTCCATATAGTCAGACTTCATTCAATATATTCAAGGTTCACTCCATATATTCAAAGTTTCATTCAATATATTCAAGGTTTCATTCAATATATTCAAGGTTTCATTCAATATATTCAAAGTTTCATTCAATATATTCAAGGTTCATTCAATATATTCAAAGTTTTATTCAATATATTCAAAGTTTCATTCAATATATTCAAGGTTTCATTCAATATATTCAAAGTTTCATTCAATATATTCAAGGTTTCATTCAATATATTCAAAGTTTCATTCCATATAGTCAGACTTCATTCAATATATTCAAGGTTCACTCCATATATTCAAAGTTTCATTCAATATATTCAAAGGTTTAATTTCCTGAACGGCATGCCATAATATATATATATATATATTTAAAATACATGACTTTTTCAATTCTCCTTTTTTAATTCAATAAAGTCATATAGTACTTTATGTAAATTATTAGCACATTAGCATTTGCTATCTCTAAAAAGAAATCTAACCTTTAAAATTAGAAATGGTACCACAACAATAGTTTCAACACACAGCCACATGTTAGTCAATAGGTTTGGTATATAGCAGCCTTGGTTAAAGCAGTACGTTCTTCAGGTTCACACTGTTCAAACTGTCCTGTTATTGTTGTTTTTTTTTTGTGTGTGTTTTTAAAAAAAATCAAATCCAGGTCACATTGCTGCAAAGGGTCGACTTAAAGATCCAGTAATCAGTATTACAAAGAACCTTTAAAAGAATAATGTTAAGCATAAAAAGGTTCTTCAAAGCACCATTGTGACTTTAAACACTGCATTCCCTAAAGAAAATGGTTGAGTCCAGAGAACTCAAAGTACTACACCATACCTGTAAGAGTGTAAACAGCTTTGAGGATCTATTAATTCTAACTTTTTGAAAAGAGTTTTGTTTCATGCTAGTGCTAACACTGAATAACATATTCATACTGTAATATGATTGTGACCCTGATTAATAGTTAATAAATAGCTCCAGGTCCGAGATTAAAGTTTTTGCTATCTTATTTTTTTCCTTTGTTTTTCTTTTTAGCCAGGTTAGTGTCTGTCCCTAGAAGATGTATGATATTTCCAGTAAGGATGCACCAGTCAAACGTCTTTCCCAGTACTGACTGTGAGCCAATGCCAAGCTACCAAATTGAGCCAAGTAATCAAATACCACTGCTCTCTGTTCCCCAAATTTAAAATCTAAAGACTGAGTGGAAGATATTAACATAATAGAGCGGAAACACACAGAAACTGTGCATCACATCATGAAAAGCTTTAGAACTTCAAAACTGATACCAAAATGTACTTTCTGTTCAGTGATATTACACAAATACTAGTATGCTAACATGCTAAACTAAATATAACAGCTGCTAACATTAGCTGTTCAAATGTTACTGTAAGCATGTTACCATTCTAACATCACCATTTAGTTCAAAGCATTGCAGTGGCTAAGAGCAGCCGCATCATGCTGCTAGCGCGTCTGCAGGCTCTTCATCTTTTTATCTAGTATGAAATATGATGCTTGAAGCTTCCAAATACCATAAAGTGACAGAGCCAAGCCTAGCCATTATTAGGCATATCATTATATCTGTTCCTGCCTGAAGAGAAGCCAGGAGGGGGTTTAAGCACAAAGCACCACAGGGGAAACGCACGCACCTGAGACACGACAATGCTTCATGGCTAATCTGTGCTGTCAAACATAAGCACAGATGCACACAGATACACCAACACGGCACGGGGAAGCAGTGCTAGTCTTTCCTCCTGTAGTCATTTCCTCACTTACAGCATATGCACATAGACACACACGCACACAAGTGAGTGAATAACGAGCAGGAGGCAACTAATAAAAGACTGAAGGAGGGATGATGGGTGGAGAAGAGAAATGTGAGATCATTTTTGAGTTATCTTAGTTATTAGAGAGACAGACTGTAATATACCTGACTTCTGTGAGTACAGTAAATATGGCCTGTGAGGAAGCATCAGCTACTCTTTGTCAACTAGGCCTTAAGAAAATAACCATTCTCTCTGACACAGTTTATCACTGTTTTGTTTGATTCCATGATGTATTTTACTGAACATGGGTATTTACAATACAAATATTTTTTAACAGGTTGAGCACATTTGCCAGTGATGTTTACTTACACTTACTTATATATTGCCTTTCACTTTATTAAGATCAGATTCTGCAGCTAAAATTACAACAATATGCCAAAGGTGACTTGACTTGGCCTATTACAGGACTTGACTTGACTTGCCCCCCCCCAAAAAAAAAAATAAATAAATAATACTTGGGACTTACTTGTGACTTGAAGGTTAAGACTCGAGACTTACTTGAGACTTGCACATGTGTGACTTGGTCCCATGTCTGCCTATGATAGCCTAGGTTCCTGAATCTATAGATACCAAACACATGGTGTTCCATATACAGTATTGTTTATAAGCCCAAATGTTTAAAGAAGTAAAAATGAGCTGAAAATGGCTTAGTCCCCAGAGGGTTAAAGTAGGTGCTGATTGGCTGAAGAGGCGTCCTGTGTATCTGTGCTCGATTGCTCTGTCTCAACTACCCGGATGTTTGTCACAGAAAATTGGAATTGAATTGTGAAAACTGAATGTTCAGTTCCAAACTAATAAATTCAATTTCAAATTACAATTCAGATTCAGTTTTTTCATGCAATGATTCAAATTGAACAATACCAATTCAAATTATGTGATTAAAATTCATTTTTGTAATGCAATTATTCAAGTGAAGCAATTCAAATTAAATGCAAATGATTCAAATTTCTGGTAGCACATATTTCAGCCCATAGTAACTCTGCTGCAACTCATGGATGCAACAAAAGATCCGGATCAAAATGAGCTGCACAACTGGCAGCATAAAGACTGAATTCTTGAAGACATCCATTCCTTATTAGACTTTTCCTTTTATAAAATGTTTAACAGAATCACTGGGTAGAGACTGCCTGACACCAGGAAACTTAAATAAATTAAGGATTTGTGGAAGGTTCTACATTGTACATGCACTTTGGAAAAAATCAAATGCAAACATATTAAACGTGCTGCTTCGATGATAATAGAGATGTACTGTCACACTAGGAATCATTTCCAAGAAATTGGCCCTTCTTCATCTCCGTCTGGATTAAAAATGAAACATGACAGTAGGAGAGGGTGAGAGCAGGTTGGTGGCAGCTTTAGCAGAGTGCCGGTCCAGACGTGTCCACATGATGAGCAGGGCTCCTGTCCTAACCTGATTATGACCAAGCCAAGACCCACTCAATTAATAGAACCAATTAATTGGTGAAGTCCGGCACAGCTTCTGTCTTTTCCAGGCAGCACAGCAGCAAATGAACGCTGATTGAACACATAAGGTTTATGATGAGTCTTCTAAGGACTCCTTTCATTGTTCTCGCTTCCCAATTTCATCCAGACTGTAATTTTCACATATTAGCAAATTCAAAATAATGATTTTAATGAGAGCTCTGCGTGAATCGAAAACAAAAACGAAACAAAATAAACATTAATTGACCGGGTGTGTAGTCAGTTGGCACATTTTGTATTTACTAGGGTCGTGAACGACAAACCGATGCGACCGGATAATCAGTGAGAGATATGGCTGCGTCGGTAGCAGCCTCTTCAATCGATACGAATTAGCCATGAATTCCTAGATTAATTTTTGTGTTTCAGTTAGTGGGGTGAGACTATGGAACAGGTTGATCATGGAGTTGAAACAATGTCCAAATATAAAACAGTTTAAAATTAGGTACAAAGACACTAGTTTTAACGGTACAGGGATGAGGGAGGTGTTGGGTAGCACTAAGGGTTATGTTTGTTTTTTTATTGTTTCTCTTCGTGCATGTGTGTATGTGTGTATTTGTTTTGTTTTGTTTTGTTTTTTTTGTAATACAAAGTCAGGGATTCTATTTATCTATTGTGACTCATTATTTAAAGAGAAGGGGTGGGAGTTTATAAGTTATTCTTCTTCTCACTCCTTTTCAAATATGTATTTCTATGTTTAAATGTTTTGCCTTTAAAAAAAAAAATTGCATATTCGAAATAAACACTTAAATCAATCGGTTGTAGAGTCATGGATCGGGTATCGTGAGACTTGGACTTAGGAAAATCCACTGGGCCCATTTGCAGCGCGTTGCGTGAGCGTGGCATATTTGGTGCATCCTGCGTGACTTCAAACCCCACAGGGAGTGTTTCAGAAGTGAGCGTTTAGACTTTGTTTATTTGCTCAGATTTTAACATTTTCCCGGTGTATGTTCTTCTAAACATGCTTCTACGTGTGTAAATATGCTACGAAGTTAATTTGTTTCGCTTTTGTCTGTTTTTACGACCGGCATTTATGAGTATTTTATTTTAAAAATCCACCAGATTCTGTCCAACAAATGATGTGGATATAGCCAGAATTCTTTTGGTCCATGTCTAAAAATAAAGTAACTAATAAAGTAACTAATAAAGTTACTAAGTAAACTTCTTCCCTGGAGTTTCTGTGCTCTCTCGTCCAGCAGGTTCTCATGGATTGTGGCTGCTGCTGTGGTCCTGCATGACGTCCACTACATATATTATTACTGTCATTATTGTTACCATATCTCCATTACAATTTATAGTTAGTTTATGATTTGCTGCTGCTGTGCATCTGTGTCTCTCTATCTCTATCACAGGTTCCACTGCTACTGTAATCAGTCTTGGTGAGCATAGTCTTCATTTCCAGTACCTGGTAATGAAAATTAATAGAAGGCATGGCTGTTACTGATAACGTGTCATGTTATGCCAGCAGTTCTCATGAATCTACTTTGGCAAATGTTTTTATTGATTCTACTTATCGGTTGTTGCAGTGGATTTGGTGATCTTGTTTTTGAAGAGGAGACCCAAGGGTCCTTAAAGACCCCTCTGTTAGGACAAAAATTGCTGTCAGGCCCACATTTAGAGTTTGTCACCTGTGCTAATTTTCTGTTAATTGACTAATTGATAAATTGAGCAGTTGTTACAGTCCTAGAGTAGACTGTAACGTCCCTGGTCTCATGTTAATTTACAGAGAAATGCCTCCAATAGTATTTACAGAAGTGTTTATCAGTATCAGCAGGAGACAAAAAGTCAGATCAGCACATCTCAGGTTTAACAGAGCAGTGCTAACACTGACATTTAAAAGCTCCTGAGCTTTTATAAAAGCAGATAGACCTTTTAATATATTAGCAAGGTCTCCATCAGGCGATAAAGGACCTTGCTGGAGTATGTAAAACTCACTTTCTTTTTTTTCCCTTATGGTGCTGATTTTGCCATGCACCTGTGACCAATTAGAACAGCACACTTTCAACCATGGTGTTGTGTTTGAGCCAGAGAAAGTGCAGAAAGCAGTGCAGAAGGTGTTCTTAGAGCCCAGTGGACATGAGTCACAGGTGCTGTGAGCTGTGTGTGGATGTGTGAGTCTCATTTGGTGGTGGCATGTTTTGGGACCAGTCTTTCTGCTCTGAACTTGGAACTGAAGGGCCAGAGACATTTTAGATGGTCCAATTCCACATTCAGTCACCGGACTCGTATAAAACAACGAAGCAGCTTCACAAGGCAGCTAATAGTCTTCAACAAGAGTAAATGAAGTGCTTTCAGGTCTGGTTCAGACAGAGATGAGTGGCTTTTTAAAGTAAACATGATTGCCATTTGATTCACGTCACAACAATAATAATATGAAGGTACACACGCACGCACACACAGCAGCAGCAGCAGCATTCACAAAGCCTCCATCACCTCCACAGATAGACACAGAGCTGGCCTTCTCCTCCACTCTCACTGAAGTGTCTCATTTAATGAGCAATTAATGTCACACATTTAAAACCACATAGCTGCATGTTTGTCACAGCTACACACAGAATGGATTTATATTTAGATGTACAACCCCCCCCCCCCCCACACCCCCCAAACCACACGGTAGTAGCTACACACACACTCCCCCATACCACCATCCTGCGACACACTCCCGCCTCCCCACCCCCATACAACCTCTCATTTCAACCCCCTCCTCCACTGACAAGCAGAAAGGCCAGGGATGAATTCTTGACGTCCATGTGAGTTAATTACAATGACTGCACATGTACTGCTGGAGATGTGTAATTATCAGCACCTCTGCAATTGGAAGGCCTGTGTTTTAGCCACTGAAAGAAGAATAGCTGCATGGGGTTAGATCACTTTTTTATATATGATGAGGGTTAATCTACAGAACATGAAAAGAAATGGGTTTCACATTCTACTGTCTGATTTGTGTATCAGCATATGTGAATGTTGTGTGTGGGGTACATGGGTGCAGGGGGTGGATGAATGTATGTATGTGTGAGACCTAGTGTTTGTAGACTCTTTGTCATATGACACATTAACAACAGAGACAGAATGTGAAGATATATATAATATATATATTCCTTTTACCACAGCTGATACTCTGACTCCGAACGAAGACAAAACACTTTGCCTTTCAAAGTCGGAGCATTTAAATGTGCTGTAGACAAAAACAGGAAGGGAGAGTATTTGGGTAAGATCCTGACCTGCCTTTAAATGCAACTTGCTTGCTACATGGTGGAATAATCTTTCTATCATGCTGTCACACATAACTGGTTTATGGGAGACACTGGCTTGTTTCATTTGCAGACTCACACAAACTCCCATCACCCTGAATAATCAACGCAGGAGATATGAACGGCCCAAACGCGATATAAGCATCTCTCACTCGCCCACCTACCCAGCATGGGCCCAAACACACACGGGCTGCTCATCGCATCTGTTCACAAGACACCCTCGAGAAAAACCTCCATCTCTTCAGCATCATCATTTCAAACTGATCAGAATAGAACAGGACTGGTGTCGGTTCAGAGGGGAAGTTAAATGGAGAAGTGGGCCTCATAGTGTGAACTGCAGCCTGTGTGCTGAGACTGGTTCACTGAAAGAGACCCCAGAAGGAAGCCTGGATGTGTGCAAGACACAATGGTGCACAATGGAACTGGCAGCAGTCCCAGTCATAAAACTACAACTGAAGGCACAGCTGGCCTTACATGAAAGAAAAACTCTTCTCTCTTCAGTTGTATCCACCCTATAGGAAACATTTTAGCAGTCATAACAAATACACACAAGATTAGAATGTGATGTATTTGTAAAGATTAACACACATTATTTACATTGTCTGTAGTCTATTACATGAAAGTATGACCTCTGCATGTGCAGCCAGAGGCACACTGTATCTTCTAACCTGGCCTTTTCACAGAGGATGTCACTTTGCAGATACACTAGTCATCATTCATGCGGCAGACTGAAAAGGTGAATAGGAGTAAAACTTTTAAAATTGCATCTTTCCAGGAACATTCCTAAATGTGCACAGTGAGGTTTGTTTCTGACATGCAGTGGACAGAAGGCTTCATGAGAAAGCTTTTGTTTGTTACTCACGGGTTCCATCGAAGCGGGTGGCGATGGTGTCCAGGAAGGTGTTTTGTGGGGCCAGCAGCCCTCTCATCACCGGCATCCTGCTCCGGGTCGACTGGGTCCTCCTGCCTCGGCGCCCCGGGCCAGCACTTGACTCCTGCTCAGACCCGAAACTTGGCAGGAAGCGAGAGGTGCCCGGTGCGCATCCCAGCCCCTGGAGAAGCGCACCGATCCGAGATACGCGCGGTGGCTCCACCTTGGCACCGTGGGGGTTGTGACCATAATCAACTCAGCAAAGAGCGAGTATTAACCGTGGGATGCACCTGTGCACCTTCCAACGTAGGAAAAACACATTCAAAAGTAGCGTGTGTTCGCGAAACCAAGTGCGCCGGGGATAAGGATGGGTGGACGGACCGCAAGTTTTTGATGCTGATGGTGCGTGGAGTGAATCTTATCACAAGAAGCTCCTCCTCAACTCTCTCTCTCTCTCTCTCTCTCTCTCTCTCTCTCTCTCTCTCTCTCACACGCTCTCGCTCTCGCTCTCTCGGTGCGTTGTTATCTTGCCACAGCTGAGAGCAGATGCAGAGTCACATGACGCCTTTCAGGTCTTGCCAAGCTGTGGTCCTGTTTCATAGTGGAGATGGGAGACAAAGAAGAAGAAAGAGATGCTGTTGTGGCCTTTCTCCTGATGATAAGCTGACCCCGCTGATCCAGAGTCTTCAACTGCTGTTTGCATGAAACGAGACCTGCGTTTTGTTTTTCTTAATTACAGCTTATGAAACAGAAATTCCAGCCACATACTTACAATATCCTTAACTCAAGTCATAAAGCTATAAGTGAAAACGGAATTAACCACATGAAAGTGTGGGACTGATTTAAGATTTCATAAGAGAACCATAAAATCTAAGAACCCGCGATGATCGACTCCTCTGCTGCCTCTCCTCAGGACCACATGGCCTCATGCAGTTCAGTCCTCTTTGCACAGTAAGATTGTGCCATCTTCTGGTCATGTGGAGCAATTTAATAGTGAACGTCATGTAAACAGGGTAAAAACGAACAGTTTAAAACATGTCTACAGTGGGTTTATTGGAATTTTTGTTCTAATGTTTTGTGCAGAGAAATTCATCTAAAATACTGGTTCTCAAGTAAGTATGGTATGCAAGCTTCTTTGGGAATATCACTGATTGTTGAGAGTCGGGACAAAACATGTCCCTCATAGACAAGTTTTATTTCTATCAAAAATAAAGAAATTAATAATGATTGACATACTCACAAAGTTAGATCTAAAAGAACTGTGAATACTGATGTCATGTTTTAGCACAGATAATTACTTTTGGGGGGATATTTGTTTAAATGTTTATTGTTTAAACCAGCCCCAAAAAACTTTAAAAAAAAAACCCCTCTACAATTGTGAAAACATTTATATCAAATCAAAGATAAGGGTTATAAATGTATAAAACAATGCATGTGGCATACAGAGCCATCAGTGGGTTAACATACCTTTATTATTATTATTTACATATTTAATTTACATTTAATTTAGTTCAGAGTGTGGTGATAATTTTCTGGGTGTTCTGTTAAGGTAAGAGGTTGGGTTTAGGGTTTTAAGGGGATTTATTGATTGGAAAAATGAAGCGTTAACCGGCAGTTATGCATCGTCTGACTTCTACCAGCAGAGGGCGCGTTCGCTAAGTTGTGTGTGCCAGGGACATGGAATCTCGCGGAAATACGAGAACGAGATCACGCACTAAGGATAAACGTTACTGTGTGGCGAACTGAAAATAATATGATATTTTTGCTCTTTGCAGGTAGGAAGGGGGAGTTAGACATGTATAATTGTTGGATAAGGATGTTATGATGAATCTGTAGTAGTTTATGATCCCGTTTAGATTTTAATGATAAAAATGCTTATGAACTTTACTTAGATAGATACATATTAAATGTACATGATGAAACTGGTCTGAAAAATAGATGTATCATACGTGATTTATTGTTTTGATGTTGTTTTGATTATTGTTTATTGTTCTGATGTGAATAAGCATCAAGATGTTCATGTTGTGTGTGAACTTTAGGAAGTGATTCCTTCAGCATTGAATTCAATGCCATGTCTAACTGTAACAGAGGACTTGTCTGCTTCCTTTAGCCCCTCACAAATAGATCATCTTGTTGATAGTACTACAGGCTCATTACGGACAACTCTAGACTCTATTGCACCTCTGAAAAAGAAGATAATTAAACAAAGAAGGCTAGCACCATGGTATAGCCAGCGGACTCTTAAATTAAAGCAAGAGGCACGTAAATCTGAACGCAAATGGCGTGCCACTAAACTGGAAGAATCTCGTCTAGTCTGGCAAGATAATCTCCAAACATACAGGAAGGCTCTCCGTAATGCCAGAGCAGCCTACTACTCTTCATTAATAGAGGAGAATAAGAACAACCCCAGGTTTCTCTTCAGCACTGTAGCCAGGCTAACAGAGAATCACAGCTCTACTGAACCATCTATTCCTTTAGGTCTAAGTAGCAATGACTTCATGAGCTTCTTTAATGATAAGATTATAACTATTAGAGACAAAATCCATCACCTCTTGCCCTCAACAGGCATTGATCTGCATTCTGATACAGCAAGTTTTGAAACAGCTGTAAAACCTGATATGTATTTAGACTGTTTTTCCCCCATCGACCTTCATCAAATAACTTTAATCATTTCTGCAGCTAAGCCGTCATCCTGTCTCTTAGACTCCATCCCAACCAGGTTGCTCAAGGAAGTTTTACCTGTAGTTAGTAATTCGTTATTGGATATGATTAATCTGTCTTTATTATCAGGATATGTACCACAGTCCTTTAAGGTAGCTGTAATTAAACCTCTTCTTAAAAAGCCCACTCTAGACCCAGAGGTCTTAGCCAACTACAGACCGATATCAAACCTTCCCTTTCTGTCTAAGATACTTGAGAAAGCTGTAGCTAATCAGCTGTGTGACTTTCTCCATAACAATAGTCTATTTGAGGATTTTCAGTCAGGATTTAGAGTGCATCATAGCACAGAGACCGCATTAGTCAAAGTTACAAATGACCTCCTAATGGCATCAGACAAAGGACTCATCTCTGTACTTGTCCTGTTAGATCTTAGTGCTGCATTTGACACCATTGACCATCAAATTCTTTTACAGAGACTGGAACATCAAATTGGCATCAAAGGAACCGCCCTAAGCTGGTTTAAATCGTATTTTTTAGATCGATCTCAGTTTGTTCACGTCAATGATGAATCCTCCATGCAGACCAAAGTTTGTCATGGAGTCCCACAAGGTTCTGTACTTGGACCACTTCTATTCAGTTTATATATGCTTCCTTTAGGGAACATCATTAGGAATCACTCTATCAATTTTCATTGTTATGCTGACGACACCCAATTATATTTATCGATCAAGCCTGATGCAACCAATCAGTTAACTAAACTCCAAGCATGCCTTAAGGATATAAAAAGTTGGATGACCTACAATTTTTTGATGTTAAATTCAGACAAAACTGAAGTTCTTGTAATTGGACCCAAACACCTCAGAAACTCTCTTTCTAGAGACTTAGTTACTTTAGATGGGATCACCCTGGCCTCCAGCTCCACTGTAAAGAATCTTGGAGTTGTTTTTGATCAGGATTTGTCCTTTAACGTCCACATAAAACAAATTTCGAGGACTGCATTCTTCCACTTACGTAACATCGCTAAAATCAGACGCATTGTCTCTCAGGCGGATGCAGAAAAACTAGTCCACGCATTTGTTACTTCAAGGCTGGACTATTGTAACTCTTTGTTATCAGGCTGCTCCAATAAGTCTCTTAGAACTTTGCAGTTAATTCAGAATGCTGCTGCACGTGTTCTGACAGGAACCAAGATCAGAGATCACATCTCTCCCATTTTGGCTTCCTTGCATTGGCTACCTATTAAATCTAGAATAGAATTTAAAATTCTTCTCCTTACTTACAAAGCTCTTCATGGTCAGGCACCATCTTATCTAAAAGAGCTCATAATACCTTATTACCTCTCTAGAACACTGCGCTCTCAGGACGCTGGGTTCCTTGTGGTTCCTATAGTTTCCAAAAGTAGATTGGGAGCCAGAGCTTTCAGCTATCAGGCTCCTCTTCTGTGGAACAAACTACCATTTTGGGTTCGGGAGCCAGACGTGTTCAAAACTTCAAGAGTAGACTTAAGACTTTGAGCTCGTTTTGATGTGATGGTAAGATAGTAAAAAAAAAAAAACACTGCACTCATAGCTCCAAACATGAAAATATTAGAAAGTGAAGTGTGGATCAGGAGGACCTCTTTTGCACCCAAGTGGGTACAAAGTGTAAAAGATCTAAATCATTTTGGCTGATTGCAGGTATGTACAATCTGCATGATTTTTAAAGCATATAGTCAAAATACAAGCTTACCATACAGCAACAACAGATGCAACAATTACAGATAATGTCAGGAGGAGGTTGGAGGTCCGTTCTGCGTAAATCTTCCCAAAACTGCTCCATGGCATTCAATAGCATGTTTCTCTCAACAAGCCAAGATTGACAATTTAGCTAGATGAGCCCCAGGTTCCCAAAGTCATTACTAGACAGCTGAGCAGAGTGACCCAGTGTGATGTCTAGTTTTAGGAACTTTATTGTTTTTGTTTTTATTCTTCTCACATAGTTTATATTATTAAATAAATGTGCATGTAATTAAAACAGGTCAGACCAATAATTAGTACATTACAGTGGTCCCTCATTTATCGCGGGGGATACGTTCTAAAAATAACCCGCAATAAACGAAATCCGCGAAGTAAGTTTTACAATTATTATACATGTTTTAAGGCCGTAAAACCCCTAACCACACACTTTTATACACCTTTTTACACGCATTTTGTACAGTACTCCCTTAATTAATCAGGACACATGTGCGGTTCTCCCTTAGCCAATTTAGGATGCAGAACACAGTGCGCGTTCATACTGTACAGTATGCTGTAAAAAAAAGCATGCAAAATTACACTAAAAAAATCCGCGAAACAGCGAGTCCGCGAAAAGTGAACCGCGATATAGCAAGGGATGACTGTATAACGTAGGTTATCTACACGGGTTCAAACAAGCTGATCTTTTTAGTTTTAAAGTAGTCATGCACAGAGACCACACAGCTAACAAGCAAACATTAAGTACTGTATACAGGCTATCTATATAGTATAAATATTAACCGAGCTACGGAGGTGCTTAATATCTCAACACCCTAGTTACTGTAGCAGGGTCAAGAGGATTGTTACCTGGCCTTGCATAGTCAATAATGTGGTGCCAAGTTTTCTTAATGAAACATGGTAGTGTGTCAGCTGTTTATAACATCTCTGATCAGCGTAGAGTGGGACGTTATGTCTAAGTACTTTTACAGGTGACAAACTCTAAATGTGGGCCTGACAGCAATTTTTGTCCTAACATAGGGGTTTTTAAGGACCTTGGGTGGTCTCCTCTTCAAAAACAAGATCACCAAATCCACTGCAACAAAAAAAAAAAATCAAAAAATCAATTTTATTTGTATAGCCCAAAGTCACAAAGTACATTTGCCTCAGAGGGCTTTACAATCTGTACAGGGAGTGACACCCTCTGTCCTTAGACCCTCGGTTCCAGTGAGGAAAAACTTGTCCACAAAAAACCTTTAACAGGGAAAAAAGGTGGAAGAAACCTCAGGAAGAGCCACAGAGGAGGGATCCCTCTCCCAGGACGGACAGACGTGCAATGGATGTCACGTGTACAGGACAAATCAACAGAGACATATTGTATAATTATAATAACTGACAAAATGACAATGAATCACAATGAATGATAAAAATGATTACAGTAACAGATATGGTAGTAATAATGACAGTAATAATATATGTAGTGGACAACCGATAAGTAGAATCAATAAAAACATTTGCCAAAGTAGATTCATGAGAACTGCTGGCATAACATGACACGTTATCAGTAACAGCCATGCCTTCTATCAATTCTCATTACCAGGTACTGGAAATGAAGACTATGCTCACCAAGTACCCCAAATACAGCAAATCAAATTTCATTTGTATAGCCAAAATTCACAAAACACATTTTGCCTCTGAGGGCTTTCTGTACAGGGATTGACACCCTCTGTCCTTAGACCCTCGGTTCAAGTGAGGAAAAACTTGCCCACAGACGTGCAAGAGATGTCACATGGCTGTTGCTCCGGCTGTTTGCCAGTCTCCTCCCCATCATGCGATCATCTGTCTATTTGCTTATGTAACTTCTGCAGACAGCCTGGAATTTTCCAAAAAGAACGACATATTTCTACAAGTGTGCTTTGAACATAACCAGGCATAACCAGAGCTTTGACTGTGGAATTTATCAGGCTAAGCAAATAAATGCTGAGTCATTGCTCAGATTTCATGCAGTTAAAGTCTTGAATGAATTCATTCATTGAGCAGAGGAGTCAGAGAGAAAGATCAGCTTTCTGTCCATTTTATTATATTACAAAAAGATCTGCAGCACAAGATCCTGAAGTTTCTGTTGTCAGAGTAAAGGAAGAGAATAAATCAAACCAGCTTTAAGAGTAGCTTGATGAAATACTACTGCCACTGTCATGTCCTCTGTCCTATCTCTCTTTCTTAATCTTCAGTCTGTGTGTCCCTTGTGTCCACCCAGGACGGACAGACGTGCAATAGATGTCACATGTACAGAACAAATCAACACAAACATATTGATGAATTACAATGAATGATAAAATGACAATGAATTACAAAGAATGATAAATGATAGATAAAAAAGGGGTGAGCCAGCCCTAACTATAACCTGTATCAAAAAGGAAAGTCTTAAGTCTACTCTTAAAAGTGTTGAACATTTCTGCCTCCCAAACCCGAAATGGTAGTTTGTTCCACAGAAGAGGAGCCTGATAGCTGAAAGCTCTGGCTTCCAATTCTTTTGGAAACTATAGGAATCACCTAAAATAAAGAAGCCAATTCTATGAAAGTGACTATCTTATAGTACAGTACAATATTTTCTTTTAAAATGTGTAAAAGACCACTTATCCCCAAACATTGTTGCTTTATGGCACTGGCAAAAAAAAAAAAGAGAACAACAACAAAATCACATGTCAATGTATTTATTTGTAAACATGGACCAAAAAAAATCTGGCTATATCCACATTATTTGTTGGACAGAAGCTGATGGATTTTCAAAATAAAATACCCTGTGCAAACTGCCGAACGCTCACGCAACGCGCTGCAAACAAGCCCGGGATATTTTCCCAAAAGTGTGTGAAGCCGCCAACTGATTCCAAGTCTCGCGATACCCGATCCATGCTTCTACAACCAATTCATCTAGGAATCCATGGCTAATTTGTATCGATTGAGGAGTCTGCTACCGACACAGCCGTATCTCGTCTTGTTAAACCGAATATCCGGTTGCATCGGTTTATTGTTCACAACCCTAGTAAGTATAGAGAATCAATAAAAACAGACAAACCATTTGCCTCATGGGAACTGATGGCATGACATGACTGGTCATCATTAACAGGTACGTCTTCTATGAACCTTGGTAGAAATAAATCTGTATCCTAAAATAGAAAATCAATAAACTAAATGTTTTGTGCTCCTGACAGAAAATTCAGTGATGTCTTTTAAAAGTCTGCATTCCTGGTTAGAATTAAACCTGTGAAGCATCTGTGGTGACATTAGTGGGTGGGTGACGTCAGGAGCAGGACTCCTTAATCACTGATGCGGTGCAGCTATGAGGGTTGGTGTGGGGAGAGACAGTTTTGATAAGGGCCGGAGATGTGGCGTGGGGGAGAGAGGAGCAACATGTTCGGCGACACGGTACTCTGTTAGCGGGGGAGGGTGTCGTTCGCAGTTAGTTAGAGCTGTCGGTGACGAAGACAGGTAGCCAGGGGGAGTTAGTGGTGCATGTGTCAGGAGGGGAGGCCGGTTGCCTCCTGTAGTTAGCCCAGGGCCTTCGTAGAGAGTGCCGCGTGGCCATCGCTCCCTGGGCAGCCGCCACAGTACCCTCCAGATCACCAGCCAGTCCCTGTCCTCGCCGTCCAGAGAAGCCGTTGCCCCGGGGAGTTGGACGGTGGCACAAGCGTAGACCCCGGGGGACGGTCTCGCCGAGCAGGCGAGCTAAGTGCACTTTATCATTTTTATATGTATTCGTCATTTAGAGTTTGTGTGTTTAGGTCGGCCTATTTTTATATCTTATATCCGGTAGTAGGGTTTCCGGGAGGGAAGTGACGGGTCCAAGGGTGGGCGGTCTATGGGTGCTGTAGCGGCAATCTTCTATCAGTCCAATAATCCTCTTTACCGCCACTATTAAGCGAACCATCGGCAATAACCTTGACTGGTAATGAATCTTCCGACAAAGTAACTCTTTTCAAAAAACTTTACTTTAAAAGCAAAAAACAAAGTTACAAGATTCAATCTTAAACGAACCATCAAAAAACTGTGTTGCTCCTTAGGCTGCTTAATCATATCTGACGTTTAAGTGGCTGTGACATCACTAACAACCAATCTAAAGGAGCATTTCAAACATTTTACAACTAAACTGTTAAACACTCTTAAGACTGTCATTATGGCTCCTACAGGTGCCAAATGCTGCAGGTTCGCCGTGTGTGTAGTGGGGTTTCATTTTGCGTGCTGTGTTTAAAGCATGCCTTAGAAACTAGTGAAGCTAGCCAATGTGTAGTGGGTTGTCACTGAGTTATATTAGAGGTGAGCCTGCTGTTGTGACCCTCCAGAAAGAAGCCCGTGCCCCCCCGACCAGCATCTCCCCATCAGATTGGAGCCCCCACGGGTTTTATGAACTTTGCTAATTATTAATAAAGGTTGTCATTGACTGTACATCATCGTGTCTGTGTGTTTGTTCGGAGGCTCTGACGTCATCAGCTTTTATAGCTTAAGGTAAAAACTCACATTTATTACACATCTTTTGATACAGATTTTACTGGACTATCTTTATGTCCAAAGCGGTCAGATTTCATGCGGCCCGCAGCTTAATTTTTGTAATATATTATTAATGGCCTGCTAGGATTTTCACTGTATGGCTAGAAGATTTGACTTTTTTGGCTGACATAACGGAGCATCTGAATACACTAAACGTTAACCTCTAAGGACATACTGTAACTGCTGCTGTTATATATCTGTAGATGATGAATGACTTTGTGAAAAAGAAGAGCAAGAGTGAAACGTTTTAAACTTAAATGTTAACAGGCTCATTACTCATAATAAGCCATGTTTAGAATAAACATGAGGTCAAGATTTCAAGATATCAACTTCATTTAAGTTTAACATATTCCATACAATTTATTCTGTTATCTGACTCCAGATGTGAAAGAAAGGAACTGGTTTTTAGACGTGCACGCTTGATTGCCATTAAAAAAATAAAATTGTTACAGGACAGTGCATTTGTATGTAACTTTTTTTCATTTTTGAAAATGTTAGTTTTGGCCTCTGGGCAGTTTGGACACACCTGATGTAGAGAAATAAATAAATAAAAATAAAAACAAAATACATTAGTGTCTTGAAGTGATTGAATGCAGGACTTATGCATTTCAATTACATAGGAAATTTCCATCCATTTGAATGACATAGGTTTAATGTAAATTAAGTAATAATAAGTAATAAGATTTATGTAACAGTACTAATAATCTCAATGTGCTTCTACTAAACAGTAGTGTAGTAATAACCAGGTTTATGCATTAAATGTTAATAAAGACAATTTGTTTGCCCAAACCCAACAGAGAAAATGAATGCAGTCATATTGAGTTTATTTGTACTATTACATTAAGTTTGTTAGTTCATTTATATTAAAACCATGTCATTCAAATGGATGGAAAAAAGATTATAGAATTGAAATGTATAAGTGGCCTAAAGATTTTTTTTTCAGAACATCTATAATCATAATCACTCAGATTCAATATGTTGAGATTAAAAAAAACAAAAAAACTCCAACATAAACAGGAAGAGGAAAAAGAAAACCAATCAGTGAGCTCTGTTTCATCCCCGACGAAATTAATCACGCCCCTCCTGCTGTGTGGGCTTCTCTGATTGGCGGTTAGGTTTTTCCTCTCTATCTCCGATTGGCCAGTATCTTGTTGGTGAGCTGAGAGGTGGAAGCCGGGTACCTGCCCTTCCTCGAACAGCTTGAACCTCCCTGAGCTCAGTTACCGTCAACCTCCGGACCGGACGTCATTCCTCCTACTCAGCTCGGCTCTCACTGTCATTTAAAGGTACGTGTCTGCAGCGGTAAGCTGTATTTACCTCCACAGAGGAGTGTGATGTCCTCTGACCTCACTTCACATCTGCTTTTCTCTGCTACACTGTTAGCGCACTGTAGATCGCAATGAATGAAGTCGTGTTCACGGAAACCCATCACGGCCTATTGTCTCAGCAAACTTCCTTCCTGCCTCGGGCATAACATTCCGTCCTAACATTCTTTAACGTTAACGGTTTGCAGTGCTCGTCAGACCTGCTGACACACTGCCTCCGGCTGTTTGCCAGTCTCCTCCCCATCATGCGATCATCTGTCTATTTGCTTATGTAACTTCTGCAGACAGCCTGGAATTTTCCAAAAAGAACGACATATTTCTACAAGTGTGCTTTGAACATAACCAGGCATAACCAGAGCTTTGACTGTGGAATTTATCAGGCTAAGCAAATAAATGCTGAGTCATTGCTCAGATTTCATGCAGTTAAAGTCTTGAATGAATTCATTCATTGAGCAGAGGAGTCAGAGAGAAAGATCAGCTTTCTGTCCATTTTATTATATTACAAAAAGATCTGCAGCACAAGATCCTGAAGTTTCTGTTGTCAGAGTAAAGGAAGACAATAAATCAAACCAGCTTTAAGAGTAGCTTGATGAAATACTACTGCCACTGTCATGTCCTCTGTCCTATCTCTCTTTTTTTAATCTTCAATGTCTGCGTGTCCCCTGTGTCCACCGCCAGGCTCTGAAGATGTCTCAGAAGATCAAGGCAGGCTCTGTGGTGGAGATGCAGGGAGATGAGATGACCCGAGTCATCTGGGAGCTCATTAAGGAGAAACTCATCCTCCCGTACCTGGAGCTGGACTTGCACAGGTGAACACACATCATATCGTAGCATGGAGGGCACTGTAGATCAATACTTTCATGTTCTTTTGAAAAGTGACTGAGTTTGAATATATGCAGATTACATCCCCCAAATATGCACTCTATAATTTAACTGCAATGTTTAATAAACTTAGGAACACTAAGCAGAGGCTGAATAAAAACGTGAGAATGACCATGACAGTTTCTGCAATACTGGGATTTCTAGTTTGGCCTGTTTGTCCTGCCCCTCAGAAGACAGAGTGAACAGCAAAACTACCAGTTAGGGTGTAGAGATTAGGACCCAATTAGGTTTGTTTGTTGAATACGGGTGGAGTCCACCCTGAGTCTTGTCCCTGGGTTTCTTCTAAGAGTGTTATCTCACCAACAAAGTGGCAGCTACAGTGTGTAATTGTTATAATGTAGGAGTGTGATCATAATAAGTTAGTTCTATATGTTCTATATAAATCATTTTATTTATAAAACTTACTATGAGTATTATACTTAGAGATATTCTGCTGTCACTAGAGACCAGCAACACTTCTGTAGTAAAGTATAAAGAAGTTGTGTAAAATACATTTAAAATATTGTTCGATTTATTCAAGACATATTACACTGTTATACGTCAACCATCGTAGCATCTATTGTTCAAGCAAACAGAAAATGTCTACTGTGATTGAAGTTCTGATCGTGTGGATAACTGATAACCTTTTAAACACTGGAGAAAATCACACTGAGGGATGGTTACCGTGGAGATCATGATCAAATATTTTCTTAGTGAATATTTGCCTCTTACAATCACCCCAGCCCTTACTTCATTCGACCTACTACTCCTCTTATCTGTTGCATGGACTTTGTTCGGAGTTGCATGTTATTTGCATGACCTTTATGTGATGTTCTTTGAACCCAAAGCTTTTTTTCAGGTAGATCTGATAGATGTTTGACAGTTTTGTCATCACACCTTCTTGTGTGGCATCATAAAAGTCAATAATTTATTGTGCAAGTCCAAGTTTGATTTAATATGGTGTAATCATTATTCTGCTGGAATAGCAATTTTTCAACAAGCAGCAGCGTCTTCAGTCAGGCCACTTTAAAAACAAACTGTAACACACTGATTCTGAGACCTCTTCAGGGTATTTTGTCAAATAGATCAATCTCATTTAAAAACATAAACATTGGAGGTTGATACACATTCCTCGAAGGCCACACATCAGACTTGCTCAGGTTTTCTGGCTCAGAGTGCCTGAGGAATGCATCAACTTGTTGAATAAGTGATCCAGGTTGAACAAATATAATCAAACATCGGAGCAGGACATTCTGGTTAAACCTGAAACCGTGTTCTCTCTTTCCTCTGTAGTATGTTTCAGTTGTTGAACATGGAGTTATTGTGACTTGGTAATGGCTATTGGTGGGGGGAGGGGAGGACGAAACTGGGTAAAAGGTCATGGCTTCTTTCAAACAAAGCCAATCAGTCCACAAGAACGCACATACTTTAAGGGACCAGTAAGCACATCAGGTTCAGATTAAGCACACTTCTTCTGACCAGTAGTTTGTTTCTCAAGCACAAGTGTAAAAAGTGAAGCAGTCCTTTCAGTTCTTGGCAGAGGACCAGTTGTCTTTACACAGTCGATTCCTTGTTTTCTTTGTCTTTGTGCTGGCTGGTTTTGCAGCTCTCCTCCTCACTGAGGCAAGGAACCGGCAGAGGAGAATGAGCACAGTTGCAGCACTGTGCAGGAAGTGGGGTAGGAGGTTAATGGCTATTCTAGATGCGAACACTCTGTCAGGTCTTGCAAGAAATATAATTAGCCGAGATATGCAGCGAATAAAATTCTGGCACTGAGCGGTTCCTCGAGCTGGAAGCGCTCCGGTTCACTACTCATTAATGTTGTTCATGTCCTTTGACTCTGTGTTTCATTTACATCACAGTCACTTTACTTTAACATTCACAGATGAGCTTCAAGCCAACTAAAACAGTTGTGTATGTTCACTTTTAGTGCTCGGTTCTGCTGGAGTTTTTGTGTAATGGTGTACTGAAGTGTAAATGATCACAGCTCCACTTGAAGCTGAGTGCTTTTGTGTCCATGCCTCTGTTGTCGAGATTATAAACGGTCTCCATCTCTGCTTCCTCTTATACTGACACTCAAATATAGACAGACATTAATGTGTTTTAGGATGCATCATCATAAACCTTTTAAACTTTTTTTTTAAACTCTATTGTTTTGTCTCTTCCTGCAAAGCTATGACCTCGGTATGGAGAACCGAGACGCAACAGATGACCGGGTGACAGTTGAGGCGGCGGAGGCAGTCCGGCGTTACAATGTGGGCATCAAATGTGCCACCATCACGCCAGACGAGAAGCGGGTGGAGGAGTTTAAGCTTAAGCAGATGTGGCGTTCGCCCAACGGCACCATCCGTAACATTCTAGGAGGCACGGTGTTCAGGGAGGCCATCATCTGCAAGAACATCCCACGCCTGGTACCGGGTTGGATCAAGCCCATCATTATTGGCAGGCACGCCCATGGAGATCAGGTACCCTGCTCATGATGTCTGAAGAGTGTTTGCACTCACAAGTTTCTGCATCCTGAGAAATGGATGTTGGGTTGAGGTCAGATTTCTGTCAGTTTGCTACTTCAAATTCAGCTGGCTTACTATGCCCTACTGGATAAATTCATTAGTTGGTTTTGGGCTATGATATTGTGTTTATGGCTCACTGTTTAAAAGCCAAAGCCAAATGTTGACTACAATCCCCAGACCCTGTGTAAAACATGAATAACACATGCTGATCCTTTCCTTTGAATACAGTACGAAGACAAGACAAGATACAAAGACGAGATATTTCATGTTCAAACTGGTGAACTTGTAAATATACACTCATTCTGAATTTGATGCCAGGGTCACGTGACCTCTTTGTTTGGATTGAGAACTCTAACTGTTGAAGCTTTGAAAATGAAATTCTTTCCCCGTCTTGCTTGATATTCAACTTCAGCTGCTCGACAGTCCATGGTCTTCATCTATTTTGTGTTCATAATACAAGATTTTCAGTGGGACACAGGTCTGGACTGTTTTCTATGAAGCAATGCGGTTGGAGCATCTTGGCATTGTCTTGAAGTAAGCAGGATGTCCCTGAAAAATGGCAGCTCATGTTGCTCCAAAGCCTCTGTGTACTTTTCACCATTAATGTTGCCTTCAGATGTGCAGGTTCGCCATCATTCCATGGGCACTAACACACGTCATACCATCACAGATGCTGGTAACAATCTGGATGGTCCTTTTCCACTTTAGAATGACATGATGTCCAACAACAATCTGAATTCGTCAGACCACAGCACACTTCTCCACTTCATGACAGTCCATCTCAGATGAGTTCAGGTCTAGAGAAGTGTGCAGTGTTTCTAGATGTGGTTCATATCGGTCTTTCTCTCTGCATGGTAGAGTCTTATCGACACAATCATGGTACTGTCACCTGTTACCACTGAACCTGTTTACCATGTTTTTTTTTTTTTCAACATTCCACATCTTTCCCAGTTTTCTGTTTCCCCTGATACCAAGTGTGTCAGGTTGAACATTAAATATCTTGTCTTGTGCAGTTCAAATTGAATTTGCAAATCATTGCATTCTGTTTTCATTTACATTTTATGCAGAATACCAACTTTTTGGGAATCAGGGTTGTAAAGAAAAACGTGGCCTAGATTTGAATTACTCTCCAAAATAAATCTCAGCTTCGACAAATTCTCGTCCAAACTCGACATCGGGGTTTGAAATAATCTTGATCTGAAGGGAGCTAAAGCTGCAGGACTCCAGTCAAAAGGATGAACTGTAACTCTGTAGCAGTAATGTGAGTCTTGTGCAGAGAAAACAGCTCCCTTATTGTCACCACACCACTATTACGCAAGTATCATTTCCAGCAAACTAACCAGCTGACTGGCTTCCTGCCAAGTCATGCATGAGCTCAGTGAGTTACAGTTGTGTCGCATGTCATCAGGAGAGACTCAGTAAATAATTACATTTCATCATCATCCTTTGGATCTCAATGTTTTACCTCTACTAAGGACAAGTTGCAGGATTGTGACAGAACTAAATCAGAGGTTAACACCATTTTACGGGACAGAGATCATGCATTTCTAAAGCTGTGTGTGTGTGTGTGTGTGTGTGTGTGTGTGTGTGTGTGTTTTCACACTGGTGTAGTTTAGTGGGGGCAAACAGCCTTGTTGCTTTCTTGTATGAATCCTTTGTCTTTCCCAATGTGCTCCCCACAGTACAAAGCCACAGACTTCGTGGTGCCTGGGCCTGGGAAAGTGGAGATGACCTACACGCCCACAAAAGGAGAGCCAGTTAAATTTGTCATTCATGAGTTTGAGGGTAAGAACACAGCAAGCCAGATGTATGATCATGTTTCCAACCCGTTTACCACATGTGGGTCAGACAAGATACCCAACAGTTGTGACAGTGTACTATTAGTACCATAGTTACATAGTCTGCAGACGTGAATGCATCTTAATGCATGTCAGTCAATATAATTGAGCAGACATTTTCCATTGTGTGCACGCTGTAAATGGGCAAATCTAAGATAGGCTTATCTTTTTGTTGCACTTCTGTTGTAACAATTCACCAGTTTTGTTTTTATCACTCCAAACCAAACACTGAGATAACTCACAGAGAACATAAAAGGTTGAGTCATGACTGCAAGCAAAAGGGATGTCTCAGTGTTTGTTCAAGCGTGAAAGAAATATATATATATATATAGCCAGTAACAACAGCACCCAATAGAAACATGAACTCAGGAGACAGATCCAGTCCAGACCTTTCACCAATAGAAAACATTTGGCGCATTATAAAACTAAAAATCCAGCAACAAAGGCCCAGGACTGTTGAGCAGTAAGAATCCTGCATTAGTGATCTTCTCACTTCGCAGACATGTACAGACAGTTGTTAAAAGAAAAGGGGATGCTACACGATAGTGAACATGCTCTGTCCCAACTTTTTTGAGATGTATTGCTGCCATCAATTTCAAAATGAGCTAATATAAAATGTTTTACATTTTACACAACATCCCAACTTCATTGGAATTGGGCTTGTATATATGTGTGTCTGTGTGTGTGTCCAGGCACAGGTGGTGTTGCCATGGGGATGTACAATACAGATAAGTCCATCAGGGACTTTGCCCACAGCTCCTTCCAGATGGCCCTGACCAAAGCCTGGCCTCTATACCTCAGCACCAAGAACACCATCCTGAAGAAGTACGATGGTCGCTTCAAAGACATCTTCCAGGAGATCTACGAGAAGTAAGGACTTGAGAATCCTTTGCACAACACATGCACACTCTGTCTCTCTCTTTCGCAATGGCAAGTACACACATTTGTAGATGTAGATCACAACTCAGAGGTGTTGTCCACCTTCTTGTGTGTTCAGGGAATATCGTGCTCAGTTTGAGGCCAAAGGTATCTGGTATGAGCACCGTCTCATCGACGACATGGTGGCCCAGGCCATGAAATCTGAGGGAGGCTTCATCTGGGCCTGCAAGAACTACGATGGAGATGTACAGTCTGACTCTGTGGCACAAGGTGGGTAAAGACGACACGTTTCCATCAGAAGTTTTTTTTAAAGAACTGTGTAGAAACCTTTCTAATCTATAATCTGTCAATAATCCAAGCCAGCAAAACTGCACTGTAATAAAAAAAGAGAAGAGAAAAAAATAGATTGCAGACTTTTGCCGTCTCAGGTTCAGAGTTTCTGTTGTTAATGTGGATTTATGTGACCCCGCTTCAGGCTACGGCTCCCTGGGTATGATGACCAGTGTGCTGATCTGCCCTGATGGACGCACAGTTGAGTCTGAGGCCGCCCATGGCACAGTGACTCGCCACTACAGACAACACCAGCAGGGAAAAGAGACCTCCACCAATCCCATCGGTAAAAAAAGATGCAGACACAACCCCAAGAAACATATGTTTATTTATATCACGCATACTGTATGTGAATGAATGCACTAAATCCTGTCCTTGCACTGCATGTTTGTGTGCCGCAGCCTCCATCTTTGCATGGACACGAGGCCTCCTCCACCGGGCAAAGCTGGACAACAACACAGAGCTGCGAGTGTTCTCTGAAGCCCTGGAGGCCGTGTGCATCGAGACCATTGAGGCTGGATTCATGACCAAGGATTTGGCTATTTGCATCAAAGGCCTGCCAAAGTTAGTCTCTTCACTATCGAGCACTCACGTGTTTCACCATCTGTTTGCACAGCTGTACAATAAGAATTATTTTATTGTTCAGTGACGGATTTTACTCACTGCAGTATCACTATCTCAAGTGTAGCATCATCTGGTGTACAATATCAGATAGTTTAGTTTAATATTTTATATTTATTTTTTATTCACCAGTGCACCTCATGCAGATAGGTTGAGGATGTCTGGACTCTGGAGTTTCCTAAAAACTGGTCTAGTCCACGGTCTGGATTAACTTTGATGTGAATGACATCACAAATGATGGAAAGTTACAGAGGATACTGTTAGAGCTTTCAGAGAGCTGCTAGGCTAACGCTACATTGGCTAACATCACCTGTCAGTCAGTAAATTATTTTCTACTGTAAAGTTATTATTAATATTCCATAATGTAACTGATGGTTTCTCACTGCTTAATGTCGTCCTAACTTACCACACGTCTCCATCCCTTTTCTCTGGAGAGTGCCATCTCAGATGCACAACAGATTTATTGTGTGAGGTTACACAACAATTAAACAGTGCTGTACTTTAATAAAGTATTAATAATTAGATTACTGACTAGTATTTCTGGTGTCGACTAGCAAGGAGAGAAACTTTAATTGAAAATTTAATTGACTAATCACACACATCCCCAGTCTGGAGACATAAATTTGATCTTGTCATGTGCAAACGAAGTGTGGACAGTCTGTCTCAAGAATCTCATTTAAGAAACAAATCTGATTTGCCTGCAGTCTGAAAAAAGCTTTACAGTGAAGGCTACAAGAGGTGTTAGGAATGTGACAACAGTCTGTTCATCTTTATCTTGTCCCCACTATGTGCTCTCTCTTCGTCCAGTGTTAGATGCTAACATTCTTTGATTTTACTTTAAATCAGGTATACTCAGCCCTTTCTCCTCTTTCCCTCTGTCTGCAGTGTGACTCGTGCTGACTACTTGAACACCTTTGAGTTCCTGGACAAGCTGGCAGAGAACCTGAAGAGTAAGCTAGCCAACCAACCCAAACTGTGACCTCACCTCCCGGCCTCAGAAGATAAACACAGACACACACACATTAAACACACGCCCATGCACACAGAGACATCTATACAGCTACTGGAATTAACACTGAATCAGGGAGGAGTGTTCTCAGAACTCCACAAGATCTATGGACTGAAACGAGTCATTCCCTGCGCAGAGGTGTCTGATGGAGCGGGGTGCCTTGCCCAGAGAGAAGGTTCTGATCAGTGTAGGCCATCTCTGTTAATGCTTCACTATAGACAGCCACACTTGTAACAGTCAAAACCGTCTCCAGACCAAATGACCTGATGGCTCAGTGACCTTGTTTACTCTAATTGCACTAGTTACCCTGAAGTGAGTGTGGTGTGCATGTTGTTGGTATTTGTTGATCTGTGCTAGACAGGAGACAGAATCTGTCTGAGGGGGCCTCCAGACCCTCACTGCCTTATCCGTTTGTGTCAAAGTCATCGGTTGATTCTGGTCATCCTCTACATCGTAATGTTTTAACAGTACCTCAGCAATGTTCAGTGCCAGTTAAACATCACCTCTCAGCCTGGTGTCTGTCAAACAGCACAGAACAGATGGTACACAGACTGGCATGATCACATTTAACATTCAAACAGGCTTCTGACTCAGATTTTATCAAGACTACAATACACTGCTTTCAGAGTTTGTACTCTTATTAACTTTATTAGTCACAGTTGTTTAAGGTGTATTTATTTGTCCTTCCTTTGTGTGTGTGTCCCATAAAAAAACACATAAAACGTCTTCATTAAACTGTCCGTCCGTTGGTTTGTAATCAACATTAACATTAAGTTTGAATACCACAACTCACAATAAATGAGTTTTTGAAGAAATGTGGGTGTCATTCTTTGAGCAGAGCTGGATTCATGTGATGCATTCACAGTTCAAAATAATAAAATCTGTGTTTATTTCTTTCACCTACATTATGTCTGAAAACTGAAACATGTCGAAGCTCCAGGTGATGTATCCATGTGTCAAACCCCAAAGATGGAACGTTTTTGGTATTGGTGCTTGAAAAGTATGAACATGATACATCAATTACAAGATATTTGGTGGGTACTTACTTGATTAATCACTTAATAGACTAATTGTCTCAGCTCTAGTGTAATTAAATAGCTCTACTTAATGAATCAGAAAATTACAATATTTAGCTCATTTGTACAAGCACTAAAGGTGTGCACAGTGTGTGTGTTTTTCTGCGTTATTTCCAAGTTTCTGCATAACTTATAAATTACATAAATAATTTATGGTAAAAGTTTCTTCTTATGTTCTTGTTAACTAGCTATCTTTTTTAACAATTGACTTTGAATTGTCGCTGTAATCACCTGAGCATTAAATCTACAGTATACATCTCAATACTTCATTTATGGTTCTGATTCTGAGTCTTGTATCGCAGCGGTTAAAGCTCAGTGTTAACACCAGCTTCATCGTTCTGGTCATTATCCAGGATCAAACAGAGACACATTCGTTCATACATTGAGGGAACGTGACCCCTTGGTCACCTGCACATTTACGTTTGATGTGTAATGTGTGTGATAAGTGCTCCTTATCTAAATCTGAGGTTGGACTGTTCATGGTGACAAATAACAGATTGGACCTTTAACTAAGAAATAACTTTTAGATTTACTTTATTCAACTTTTATTTCACCTTATTAACCTACTTATATACTGGGTTATTAGCCTATATGTGTTTATGCATAATTATTATTGGTCATTAAATGCCATGATAATTTCTCAATCATCTGCACCCTCACAGTCACCATTATTTTGGTGAAAATTGTCAATTATGACAAAAATTGGCGGACCCCCTGCAGGACCTCTGTGGACTCCCAAAGGGTCATGGACCCCTGGTTTAATAGACAGATTAAAGTTTAATCTGTGTGATTTAAAATGACCCTGTGTACTTATTTGGTTGTCTTAACAACAGTTCAACTACATTTTATGATGCTTCAAACTGATTCACATGAACCAAATATCAGTGATTTGAAAGAAAATCTCACAATATATAGTGTCACTTCAGACGTCTGACATCAGTGCAGTTAAGTTTTAAAAGCAGAGTGACAAAGTCAGCTCAATGAACTGACATGATGTTTATTTCTGTGCTTCAGTTTACATCCTCGCTCAGGGGGGCTCAGGACACGGTGAACAGCAGCAGCTATGGCAGTGGGTGGGGAGATAAAAATATGATAAAGAATAGTTAGTAAGACAGATAAATAACCTTTGAATTAATAAATAAGTAATATATGATTCACAATAACATAAATGACGATATACAGTGAATGGTAGCCGCTCAGGAGGCAGAGAAAGACAAAAGTATGAAAGAACTGTGAGTAAGACAATCTGTGAATCGTACAGTTAATGAATATGTGATATATAATATGGATGCTTTGAAAATTCTGCCCTATTCTAAGTCACTTTATTTCTGAATCAGAAGCTCATACTTCACTTTTTTCGTCCACAGCTCCAGCGAGTGTGATTAGTAAGAGAGACAAATAATATTGAAATTAATATGCAATTCATATTATATTTAGTGATAAACTCATTCGTCCGGTGAGAGAAAAATTGGTTAGTAAGAGTTTTTGAATGATTGAATCAATCATATTCAATGTTGAATTTGTTTAGAAGCTCGTACTTCTTGTACCTTTTTTTTGTCCTTGTGAAGAAGACAGAGCTCCAGAAGATGTCGTCTGTTGAGTCAGAGGTTTGGTGTTTTTGTGTTTTTTAAAGCTGCATTAAGTCTAAAATGCTCCTTTGAGGAGCTTTCTTGGTGGTGAGAGTGGAAGTGGCTTTGTTTTATAGTTCTTTGCAGCTTTTTGCCATCTTCCTCCCTGTCTCTCTCACCATACATTTAAGTTGTTATCCTATCCTGCCCTGTACACGAGGGGTTGACAGCCCCGCCAGACGCAGAGGCTGTCTGGGGCTTTGTTTGCCCAGCCAGAGACAGAAGCTGCCCCACAGAGTTAAATAAGTTTGAAGTAAAAATAAATAAATGTTTGTAACTATTTACATAAGGAGATGATGGATGGTCCCAGTGCAAGATGCTACCTGAATCAGAAACAGAAACCGAGACAGGAAAGATCAAATGTAGAAATATTTACATGAAAAGAATATTTGAAATGTACGAGATGATATGCGTTAATGTACCTGGTTATCATCCTCAATCCGAGTCACTGTCATCGGACCAATGTGGCACCTTGGCAGCAGGCTCCTCCTCCTCGTCGCTGTCCTCCCTGCGCCTCCTTCCAGAGGAGCCGAGGACAGGAGTGAAGGGCACATCACGATCCCCTAGGTTAGAAGATGAAAGGCTGTCCTTGGCAGACTCCTCAAACAAACCAGCCATCATTTCACTATCAAGATCGTCGTAGTCAGAGAGAGAGAGCCAGAGGCAGGAGAGCAGGCAGAAGAGGAGACAGGACAGGAGGCAGAAGAAGCAGAAGGAGAACGGTCAGGAAAATAGTCATGATGAGCCAGAGGGAGATCAACAGGAAGACCAACATGATCTTCCTTCTGAGGGACAGCAGCAAGAATATCTTCATCGTCATATCTTCAAAACCATCATCGTCATCATCAAAAGGAGGATGAGGACGAAAAGGCGCAGGAGGGAAATGAGCAGAAGGATGAGGAAGAGGAGAAAGAAGAAAGGAAGGAGGGAAATAGTCTGGATCCAAAAGATAAGAATGAAGAGGCACTAGAGGGAAATCAGCAGGACGACCTACATGATCTCCACAAGCCAAAAGATCAGGAGGAGGATGAAGGAAAGCAGGAGATTTAGCAGGAGGATGAGGACGAGGAAGAAAATAAGGACCAGCATGACGACGAGGAAGAGCACGATGAAGGAGAGCAGGAAGAGGAAAATGGTCATCCTCAAAAGGATCAGGAAGAAGAAAAGGAGGACGACGAGGAACATGATCACCACCAGCCAAACGATCAGGAGGACAAAGGAAAGCAGGAAGATTAGCAAGAGGATGAGGACGAGGAAGAAAATAACGAGCAGCATGAGGGAAGCGAAGACGTTCAGCAAGAAGATCAGCGTGAACATGAGGGGCAAAGAAAGCAGCAGCATGGACAACAGGAAAAAGAAGTTGTTGTTGCCACTGCACCACAGGATCCAGTGGAAAAACCTGCTGGAGTGGAGGAGAGGGAGGTCTGCCATCTTCCACCCTTCCACCATCTCCGTTCCCGTCGCGAGGCACAGCTTCAGCCTCCCGAAGCTAAACAACCAGCCCGATGATGTCTTCCTCGCATTGAGGGAGGACTGGGTCGTCAGGAGGCATCTCAGGATCAGGATTCTGAGGGCAAAAGGGGCCACCTGAGGAAGAAGAGAAGGAGAACAAAAGTAAGATTCTGATGTGCTGCAGCAGATGCATTGCAATCACTTTAAGAGAAAACAACAATAAACGTGACACTTAAATGTAAAGAGAGCTAATCAGCAGACCACAGATTATGTTGACTGGAGTGCTGTGCAGATACTTGGACATTTTCTGTGGGCAATAACTGAACATGTTAAACTGTATCTGTATCTTCCCTCTAATGAGCAGCGTGTGGCATTAATAAGGCACCAAAGCGCTAAAGAGATGAAGCTGTATTCAGTCAGATTTAGTTATGACGTCCAGTACTTCTGTTTCTGCTCAGTGAAGGAAGAGCCAGTCAAGTAACTGCAGCATTCCTGTTTTAGCTCCTGAAAACATCTTAATAAAATATGGATATGTAACCCGGCCACTCCACCCAGGGACTCTGCGTTGTGTTGTGTTTGGGGGGTGTAGAGGAGGGACGAGTCGGACACGGTCGTTGTATTTGCGGCTCGGACCACGCCGTCGTTTATTTCACATTCAGTCAGTCACGGGGGCTGGCAACTCCTTATGCCCTTATCACAGGAAAATAAACATTTTACCTTACCCTGCGTCATATCTTTTAAACACAGTAAACAGGATAAACATGTGAAGAATGAATGAGATATGATATGTAGTGATGTGTGATGTGATGTGTACTTGTACCCCCTATTAAAACAGGTGCACTTGTTGTGTCCAGCTGCTCTTCTTGCTTTGGCTTTCTGCCACAACTTTCATCCTCTTTCTACTTTCTGCCGATCCTCCTCTGATTCCACAGCTCGCAACTCATAGGACAGTTTTTTGGGGGGACGCGGATTTCTCTGTGAGCTCCTCCTCGGAACACTGGGCGTGGGAGGCAGGTTGGTGCCCATGGCTGTAACATGTTTCTCCACTCCTTTGCTCACTTGTCCTGTTTCCACATCCACTTCCTCCATCCCTGTGTGTTCAATCTGTTCATCTGTGGTCTCAGGTAAACACTTCTCCACATTGTCCTCCATGTTGTCCACTTTCAAGTCCTCCACTGTGTCTGACTCATCTCCCTGTATTGTCACTTCACGGGCCTGCTCCACAATGTCCTCTGTGTCCTCCATCTCCATGTTCTCCTTTGTGTCTGGCTCAACCTCTCCTTCTGTCATCCCACCAGCCTGCTCTACTGGAAGAAACATGCACTGTGTAAGGAGACTGCGGTGGACCACTCTCTCTGTGTTTCCATTTTCTGAGCGCACTACATACACAGGAATGTTGGGCTGCTTCTTCACCACAATGTATGGCCAGGACTCCCACTTGTCTCCCAGTTTCTGTCGCCCCTCCACATGACACACTTTAACCAGAACTTGGTCACCTGGGTTAAAGACTTGACTCTTTGCTCTGTGATCATAGTATTTTTTCTGTTGTCCCTTGGCCTGGCGAGAGGCCTGATTAGCCTGGGCATAGGCCTGTGAGAGACAGTCATGCAGAGTCTAGACATACTCACTATATTCACATGGCTCATTGGTGGTCTGGAGCCCAAAGCTCAGGTCGACAGGGAGCCTGGGATGCCTGCCAAACATGAGGTAGTACGGTGTGTATCCAGTAGAGTTGTGGCGTGTGCAGTTGTAGGCGTGTGTCATTGCATCCACGCATGCCACCGTGGCTTCAGATGAGGCTCCAGGGTCCCCAGCATGTTCATGAGGGTGCGGTTAAACCTTTCAGTGGTTCTGTTGCCCTGCGGGTGATAGGGGGTTGTTTGGGTCTTGGTGATGCCAGTACACTTACACAGCTCCTTCACAACAGCACTTTCAAAATAGCGCCCTTGGTCTGCATGCAATTTCGCAGGGAACCCGAAATGAAAGAAAAAGTTTCACTACAGCACTCTGGCGACAGTGTTGGCCTTCTGGTCTTTAGTGGGGTATGCCTGTGCGTAGCGGCAGAAGTGGTCAGTGACGATGAGAACGTTTTCTATGCTGCCCTTTGACTTCTCCAGAGTCAGAAAGTCCACACATACGAGCTCCATGGGAGGGCTGCTGTGAATGCAGACAGGGGAGCTCTGACACTTGCAGTTGGGGTCTTTTTCAGGCAGCACCTCTCACACTAAGCCTTAATCTCCTGGAACATCCATGGCCAATGAAATCTCTCTCTTATCATCTGCACAGTCCTCTCAAAACCTAAGTGCCCTGAGTCATTGTGAAGAGCTGTCTTGACTGATTTAAGCAGCTTCTCTGGCAGTATTAGCTGCTCCACTACTCCCTTTTAGCAGTCTCTGATGCGCCGGTACATGATACCATCTCTTATTACGTCCACTCCTTTAAGAGGCATACCTGCCCACCACAACTGATCCTCTCACTGCAGCTTGGTTTCTGGTTCAGACTCCTGGGGCCGATAACAGGATCTTCCTTCTGCCCCACACGGATCTCCTGTTTCGTCATGGTAGGCAGTGACTCTACCCCCACGTCTCTGTAGGGCTCATCAAGTCTGGGGTGGTTCAGACTGGGGCTCCTCTGAGGCAAAGGTACTCTGGGCTGTGGGGTTTACTGGATCCTGTGTGGGCTGTCTTACACCACGCCTCGGCTCACTGGACCTCACCTGCTGAGGACACGTTTGCAGGACCTCGCTGACCTCCTGGTTGGACATACAGGAGAGGGCATCAGTGTTGGCAATGCTCTGGCCCCTCCTGTACTGGACATCGAAATCAAAAGCAGCCAGCCAAGACACCCACCGTTGGCCCGTAGCATCCAGCTTTGCAGAGGACATGACATACTTGAGAGGGTTATTATCTGTCAGGACTGAGAACCTACGCCCATAGAGGTGGTCATAGAATTTGTGTGTCACCGCCCATTTTAAAGCAAGGAATTCAAGTTTGTGTGCAGGGTACCTCGTCTCAGCTGGACTCAAACCCCTGCTGGCAAAGGCTATGACTCTCTCTGCACCACCCTGAACTTGAACCAAGACTGCGCCCAGCCCCTCCCCTGAGGCGTCCATCTGAAGGACAAAAGGCAGGCTGTAATCAGGATAGCCTAGCACAGGCGCGGTCGTCAGCCTTTCTTTCAGGATCTGGAAAGCCTCCTCACAATCAGCGGTCCCAAAAAGAGTAGGTCAGGTGCCGGGCTTTTCTTCCTGCCTCTCTTTTTCTTCCAGGGGGTCACCAGTAGTGAGGGAGCAGCTAGCATGGAGTATCCACTCACATACCACCTATAATAACCAGCCAACCCCAGGAACTGCAGCACCTCCTTGCGGTTCGTGGGTCTCACCCAGTCCTTAACCCTGCTGATCTTCTCTGTGTCTGTCTGGACTCCCTCAGCAGACAGCAAATGACCCAGATACTGCACTTCCTGCCTCATCAGCTGGCATTTGGAAGGTTTCAACTTCAAGCCATGCTCCTTAAGCCGATTGAACACCAGCTGCAACCTCTCCAGATGCTCATCAAAAGTTTTGGACAATATGATGAGGGCATTCTGTTGGCCTCAAACATTGGTGTGCTGAATGCTGTCTTGTGTTATGCTTGCCCACCTCCACCTGCCAATAACCCGACGTGAGGTCAAGTGTAGAGAAGAACTTTGCCTGCTCCAGAGCTTCCAGGGCCTCCTCTATTCTGGGAAGGGGGACGGCATCTCTCGTGCTGCAGGAGTTAATCTTACGATAGTCAATACAGAACCTTAAAGAGCCGTCTTTCTTAATCACAACTAATACCGGCGAAGCATATGGGCTCCTACTGGGCCTGATGACTCCTGCAGCCTCCATCTCAATCAACAACTTTCTCACATCTTGCCACTGTGACGGGGGAATCTTACGATAAGGGAGCCGAAAGGGCTTAGAATCAACCAGAGGGGTTTCGTGCTGCACTGTCTTTGTGTGACCATAATCCATGGGATGCTGGGAGAACACACCTACATTCCTCTCCACAAGATCTTTAAGGAGGGAGCGCTGGTGCTCATTCTCCACTGCTGCTTCACTCAGGTCCACTCTGCAACTTGCCACCACCTGGTCCAGACTCATGCACGTCTCGCTGTTCTCGCTCTTGCGACATTGGCTCTGCTTTTTGTCTGAAAAGTCCACCACGCTGTGCACCAGGGAAACTTTGGCCGGATGAGTGTGAGGCTTGATGGTAATAGCGTGCTGGAACAGGTTCATTACTCTGACAGGGGCACATCCTCTTTTTACATCAGCAAGGACTTTGGCAACTAAAAGGTCTTGGGGAAGCTGCAGGGAGGAGTCGCTTTCAATCATTACAGTGTAAGTCTTTCTCTGTGGACCAGACTTTATCTTGCACATTAAATCCATTTCCTTTCCTCCATGTGTATTTTACGACCAGGGTACACAGCAGGGTCCACTATGTCATCCACATCATTTTGTTCTGTGTTCCCAACCTCCAATAGAGACGTGTACCACTCTGGATGGCTCTGCTTCACCTGATGGAGAAACTGCTGGCCATAAGTTGCTTGGAGATGGATTCTGGAGGCACGGAGGACATTAGTTCCCACAAACAGGGGGACAGAGGAGCGATACTCTGAGTCAGTTACAACAAAAGCTGGCACATCCTTGAACTCTTTTCCCAACACATTCAAGTTTAATGCAGGACACCATGGTAAGTTACACTCTGACCGGCTGCACCTTCAATGGGAATTTTAGAGGGCTGAAGCTCTTGTTTCTGGAGGATGGGGTGGTTGCACCAGTATTTGTGTGTAATACTGGTTATCTGAGAGCCAGAGTCAATGAGCACTCTGCACTTCATTCCATTGACTTCCACCTCCCCCTCATTCCTGGGTCCCACTAAAGGGTGCTCTCTTTTCCATCACCAGTCTTTTTCACCTGCGGTGGGGGGTCTTGCTGCTTGGTGCCCATAGTCGCCCCGGTGACCATGGGCTCTAGCCGCTTAAAGGCCGAGCTGAAGGAGGTGTGATCATGTGATCTTGGGTTAGGGTTGATGGGCCCATGTCTGATTGGGATCTGGGAACACTGCTCTGCAAACCCATGCTATATGTCCTTGCTTCCCACACCGGTAGCATGTGACAATTTAGGTCTGGGTAGCGGGTACGGGGGGTGGTCGGACTCTTGGTGGGGGGGCAGGAGCAGAGACAGGAGCAGCGATTCTTGATTCGAGGTGAGTCAGCTTAACCATCTGCTCCTCTTGACAAAGGGCTAATTTCTTGACTAGTGCTCTTAGCTCTGACCACTCTGATGTATGTTCCCCTTTCTCTGCTTTCGCATTTAAAGTACACTCTGATGCAACCTTGACCTGTGCATAGGTCTTCTTTGACTTGTTTGATGACTGGAACTTTTTGGTTTCTTTTGCCAGATTTCTGAGCTCATCTTGCAGCTCCCGGAAGCTCAGAAGTCGAGGTTTCTTTGGAGCAATCCTCATGTACACCTCCTCATCATTTAGTCCTCGCAAGAACTGCCGGGTGACTTTACTGTCACGGTCAGGGAAAGGCTTGCCACCTCTTTTGATGTCTTCTACAGCTCGCAATGGTGCTATAGCATAAGAGCAGGCAGACTCCTCTGACCTCTGGCCACGGTCTCTACAAAACCTTGTAAGATGGGGGTCCATGGCCAAATACACATATAGGAAATTTAAAACTTGGGGAAAAAAAACATTAATAAAAGCAATGTTATGCAATGTAATGTAAAAGGGTAAATTTGTCCTTTAACACACTAACTGCCAGTGGATCCGCTGAGCAGTGATTCTCAAAGTGATCCCTGAAATGGTTTCAGTTCGGTTTCATAATGTGTTTTTACCATTAAGTCAAAGAAAGCATAAAGATCTACACACCAAACAGCTCCCTTTAAGGATATTTATTATGTGAAACATTTCAAAACATTACACACAATAAATATCCTAATGGGAGCTGTTTGGTGTGTGGATCTTCTTGCTTTCTGTGTGTGACCTCTACTTTTTTACTGCTTCACCATGAAATAACACAATATCAGAATGTATGTCTACCATTTTGGTCAAGCACAAACTTACCAGAATGGAAAACCCTAGGAAAAAATCTTATGAAATTGGGTTATTATTAATTATTCTGTGGTCCTCGATTTTTAAAAGTTTGAAAACCACAGCCACAGACGTCACTTCAAATTATGTGCCTAATCTCAAACTGACACTGCTCACCACTCACCAGCTCTATGTGAATACCTGCTGAGAGTGAATCGATGTTTGCAAGGAAGGTCTCCAGTCTTCTCCTTACTGGCCATACGAATGATCTTCTCAGCCAACTTAGGCATACCTTTTCAGAACACTCTGGCTGTATCACTGCAAAATCCTGAGCGACCTAAGGACAGGACCCCCCCTCCACACACACACACACACAAATATGTAAGGCACATGTAATATCCGTCCCAGGTAGCTATGAAATTCAATATGGATTCAATAAATAAACTTTTTAGGCTTACACTTTTTTGATTTTTTATATGTGCCATTTTGAATTTTAAATAAATATGGGGAAATTAATTATATGACTCTGGTAGGGAAAAGTCAGAAGAAAGAAGTTCACTGCAAAGTCAAGCAAGTACTTCACTTTGGATCTTGTGTTTGTCAAGTAAAATATATAAATTTTTAGTTCTTAAAAAAGCAGCTGGCAGTATGGTTCTCCTGTGTCTGCCCCCCTTGACTTAACTAATACTCCAGGTATCATCACAGCTCAGTCCTTGACGTGTCAAGCATGGACGCTGGAGGAAAACCTCAACTTTTCAGGTAGTGTGGCCGAGTGGTCTAAGGCGCTGGATTAAGGCTCCAGTCTCTCAGGAGGCGTGGGGTCAAATCCCACCACTGCCACTTGACAATGTTAGCTGTACGTCAATGTGATGGCCTCATATATGCTCAAAAGTACTGTGTGCTCCTCTCAGTCAACTCAAGTGTTGCATGTCTAGGCAGGATGCCATGCCGGGCCGTCACCATGGAAGCTTCACCTCACAGACGAGGTTGCCGAGTGGTTAAGGCGATGGACTGCTAGTCCATTGTGCTCTGCACGTGTGGGTTCGAATCCCATCCTTGTTGCTGATGCGTTCACTTTAAGCTGCCACATCAATGAGCTGCCTTGGTCTTGCTTGTCGTATAAGACCACGTGCAAGGAAACATCCCATCCCCAATGTTTGTGGAAGCGCATGACGCCAGTCTAAAGCAGAGTAACAACCATGGGCTGAACACAAGGTGCTCCTGGACAAGCATGGAGTAAAGGGAAACCCCATGCTTCTCAAGAAGGTAACCCGCACAACTAGATTTCGGAGGGCGTAAAACGACTGCCATTAATGGCCCTCGATGGATGGATGCCACCTTTGACTTTATTCCCATAGTTTAGAAAAAAAACAGAGGCTAACTCAGAGCGAAGTCTGGAAGTTGCTGTGTGCAACGTGTGAGTGGACGAGCGAGAAAGTTTAGGAAGGATTTTAAATTCTATTCTTGATTTTACAGGTAGCCAATGCAAAGAAGCCAAAATGGGACAAATATGATCTCTGCTCTTGGTTCTTGTCAGTACACATGCAGCACCATTCTGAATCAGATGCAAAGTCCTCGGAGACTTACTAGAGCCGCCTGATAACAAGGAGTTACAATAATCGAAACTAGAAGTAACAAATGCATGGACTACTTTTTCTACATCCACTTGAGACAGGATCTCATTTTGGACATGTCCATGACGAATCCTCCATGTACATGGTGTACATGGAGGATTCGTCATCAACATGTCCAAAATGAGATCGATCTGAAAAATAAGACTTAAACCATCGTAGTGTGGTTCCTTTAATGCCAATAAGATGTTCAAGTCTTTCTGTGTGCGTGTGTGTGTGTGTGTGTGTGTGTGTCTGTGTGTGTGACAGAATATACATCAAAGCATTTTGTAGAACCTTCCATACCTTTGTTACATCGTCATTCTAGAACCTTGTCAGAACCTTATATTACAGGCTGCAGTGAGTGAACACACAGTGAGACACAGCTTCAGTAGTGAATTGTAGTTGGACTGGGCACTTTAGAAAGAAACAGCATCTCAGACATTAAGACAGGATTATTTTCAAGGAGATGAGTATATGCTGTAAAAAGGTTCAACAGCAGATGGACAAGATTCAACAGCAAGAAGGTAAGTATCACATAGCTAGTGTGCGCGCACATCATTGTGGAGAATGCGGGCATCGATCCCGCTACCTCTCGCATGCTAAGCGAGCGCCCTACCATTTGAGCTAATTCCCCCCGTCTCAACCTCGCTATCGCATGGCGACAAGCATTGTGGGACAAGTACAAACTAAAAGGAAAGCCAGTGCCGCTCGTTTTGATGCGCCGGCTGCTGTTCTTCAACCCAATACCAGAACACATGAGCAGAGTGGCGCAGCGGAAGCGTGCTGGGCCCATAACCCAGAGGTTGATGGATGGAAACCATCCTCTGCTATTTCTAGGTGCTCTTCATCACTGTCATCTTCTCTGAAGAGCTACTCTCCGCTGTTGTGTCTTTGGCCCATGAATGACTCTTCTTAGAAGAGCTAGTCTGTGCCAGTGACTTTCAGACCTGCATTGATGATTCTTTGAGGGATTAGGGAAAAGTCAGAAGAAAGAAGTTCACTGCAAAGTCAAGCAAGTACTTCACTTTGGATCTTGTGTTTGTCAAGTAAAATATATAATTTTTTAGTTCTTAAAAAAGCAGCTGGCAGTATGGTTCTCCTGCGTCTGCCCCCCTTGACTTAACTAATACTCCAGGTATCATCACAGCTCAGTCCTTGACGTGTCAAGCATGGACGCTGGAGGAAAACCTCAACTTTTCAGGTAGTGTGGCCGAGTGGTCTAAGGCGCTCGATTAAGGCTCCAGTCTTTCAGGAGGTGTGGGTTCAAATCCCACCACTGCCACTTGACAATGTTAGCTATACGTCAATGTGATGGCCTCATATATGCTCAAAAGTACTGTGTGCTCCTCTCAGTCAACTCAAGTGTTGCATGTAGGGATTTTGTCTGGCAAAGCACGTGAAACTGTTGTCTCACTGCCTCAGTTAGAGAGCGGGGCAGTGCCTTCCCCACTTTGCAACATCATAATTTGAAGTTTCACTTTTCTCTCATATTTTGAGCGCTAGGCAGGATGCCACGCCGGGCCGTCACCATGGAAGCTTCGCCTCACAGACGAGGTGGCCGAGTGGTTAAGGCGATGGACTGCTAATCCATTGTGCTCTGCACGCGTGGGTTCGAATCCCACCCTCGTCGCTGATGCGTTTGCTTTAAGCTGCCACATCAATAAGCTGCCTTGGTCTTGCATGTCATATAAGACCACGTGCAAGGAAACGTCCCATCCCCAACGTTCGTGGAAGCCCATGATGCCAGTCTAAAGCAGAGTAACAACCATGGGCTGAACACAAGGTGCTCCTGGACAAGCATGGAGTAAAGGGAAACCCCATGCTTCTCAAGAAGGTAACCCGCACAACTAGATTTCGGAGGGTGTCAAACGACTGCCATTAATGGCCCTCGATGGGTGGATGCCACCTTTGACTTTATTCCCATAGTTTAGAAAAAAACAGAGGCTAACTCAGAGCGAAGTCTGGAAGTTGCTGTGTGCAACGTGTGAGTGGACGAGCAAGAAAGTTTAGGAAGGATTTTAAATTCTATTCTTGATTTTACAGGTAGCCAATGCAAAGAAGCCAAAATGGGACAAATATGATCTCTGCTCTTGGTTCTTGTCAGTACACATGCAGCACCATTCTGAATCAGATGTAAAGTCCTCGGAGACTTACTAGAGCCGCCTGATAACAAGGAGTTACAATAATCGAAACTAGAAGTAACAAATGCATGGACTACTTTTTCTACATCCACTTGAGACAGGATCTCATTTTGGACATGTTGATGACGAATCCTCCATGTACATGGTGTACATGGAGGATTCGTCATCAACATGTCCAAAATGAGATCGATCTGAAAAATAAGACTTAAACCATCGTAGTGTGGTTCCTTTAATGCCAATAAGATGTTCAAGTCTTTCTGTGTGCGTGTGTGTGTGTGTGTGTGTGTGTCTGTGTGTGTGACAGAATATACATCAAAGCATTTTGTAGAACCTTCCATACCTTTGTTACATCGTCATTCTAGAACCTTGTCAGAACCTTATATTACAGGCTGCAGTGAGTGAACACACAGTGAGACACAGCTTCAGTAGTGAATTGTAGTTGGACTGGGCACTTTAGAAAGAAACAGCATCTCAGACATTAAGACAGGATTATTTTCAAGGAGATGAGTATATGCTGTAAAAAGGTTCAACAGCAGATGGACAAGATTCAACAGCAAGAGGCATATATTTTGACCCGCCGCTCTCGCGATCATTTTCCCTCTGACAACCCGTCTTGGTAAGTAGCGTATTACTCTGTAATTGAACGTATGTACATGTCCATATATATATACATATAGCTGGCTTTAATGCCGCGACAAGAAATTTTACCACAATTTTATGTGGTGTATACCAATGAACTTAATATGTACAATTAACGATGATGCGCTAGCAACACCATCGCACCCATAGACATATATACATAGACGCCGCATTGAGCGCTGAATCGTACGTCGTCGCGCCGCCATATTGGATCGGGCAGATCTGCCCGTAAACTAATACAAGGAAATGGACTGAACTTCATAAAGCGCCTTTCTACAAAGTTCTTTAAGTTAATGTCTCTTATACACCCATTCACACACACACTAATATATCTGGGAAACAAACAGGCACCAAAAACAACGTATGTAACTTTTAAAGTGATGATTATAAATGTTTACTCCTTATGTGTGTGTGAGTGTTTACAGCTACTAATGTGTGTAACACTGTTACTGTGATGATAAATACTGAAATGTAGATGTGACATGAGGGTTTCTGAATAAAGAGCACTAACGTGTACATTACACGTGAACATATATACATACATATAGTATACACACACACACACACACACACATATATATATACACGCACACATACATGTGTACTATATGTATGTATATATGTTGTATATATGTTCACGTGTAATGTACACCTTAGTGCTCTTTAATCAGAAAACCCTGATGTGCTAGCAAATAACATTAGCATGTTAGCATTAGCATGTTAACATTAGCATGTTAGAGGTGACGCGATAGCATTTATCATTAGCCTGTTAATATTAGCATGTTACCATTAATATGTTAACGCTGATGCGCTAGCAATTAACATTAGCATGTTAGCACTAGCATGTTACCATTAACATGTTAGCACTGATGCGGTGACGCGCTAGCAATTAGCATGTATTTAATTCCTAATGGCTAATGGTAATTAGCATTAGCATGTTAACATTAGCATGTTAACATTAGCATGTATTTCATTCTTAGTGGTTAATGCTAATTAGCATTAGCATGTTAACATTAGCCTTTTAGCAATTAGCATGTATTTAATTCCTAGTGGTTAATGTTAATTAGCATAAATTTTAGAATTACTAACGCGCTAGCTGCTCTGCTATCTCTGTGTGTCATTTTAGACAGATAAGTTCCAATTAAGTACCAAAACTGCTAAGATGACCGCCGCTGATGCACTAGCAATTAACAGTAGCATGTTAGCATTAGCATGTATTTAATTCTTAGTGGCTAATGATAATTAGCATGTTAACATTAGCATGTTAGCAATTAGCATTTATTTAATTCCTAGTGGCTAATGTTAATTAGCATTCATTTTAGCATTGGTCGCTAATGTTAGCAAATAGCATTTCTTTACAGCTAGCGCTAATGCGCTAGCTGCTCTGCTATCTCTGTGTCTCATTTTAGACAGACAAGTTCCAATTAAGTGCCAAAACTGCTAAGATGGCCGCCGCTCGGCTTCTCCCCCCTCTCCTCCTTCAGGCAGGCTTGAGGTTGCCAAGCAACCAGGACCTAATCAGCTCTTTCAGGCACACTCAATAATAAAATTGTAAACAATGGCTGTGATATGTCTGTGTTCATTTTGTGTGATTTTTTTTTAAAGGTGTGCTTCCGATGTTCTCGCAAACTCCTGAAACAAGTTGAGTCACGCTTGAAACAGGTTAGTGTCTCACCCTGCCAGCACGCCCCAAGTACAGTTGTGTTCATTAATAAATTATCAGCTATATGTTCATGCAGCATTTCAATTTAACGCATAGACCAATTGACTCTGTAAAATGATAGTGTAGTGAAAGTTTCAGTGTTATGTCTAATGTATTCAGTGCTGATATCAGGAATAGTGCCAGTGCTGTGTGATCGTATCTGGTGGAGGAGAAGCTCGGGGTCACTGAAGATGATGTTTGATAACAGAGAGAGGCAGCTGAACACTTGTAAGTACAAGCTGTGGCAAAGTCTTAGCAGATTCAATCATATGGCAGCAAAGCTTCTTAGCCTACATATATTGACTAATTCACTGGATAAAAAATTGAACATTGAAAATATACTGTAAACAATAGTGTGGATGAGATTTATTTGTGAGATTAAGGATTGATTGATTGAATTAACTAGAAACATTCTAAAGAATTTGTGAGTGTGCCTGACTCGGCCCCATCGCCCCCTACATAATTACTGACACTGCCCTCAAATACCTCAAATAGTCATTTTTAACATGTTTATGTTAAAAGAGGAACTATATTTTATAGTAACAACTGTAATATGAGTGATTGTTTAACAATGTTGGTGTGATATGGAGTGAATGATGACCAACATGGTTGGTCTGGTTAAAGAAAATGTCCCTGTGTGTTTGCTTGGCCACAGCCTGAAACTATTTAACTTAGTAAAAGTTTATTGTTAACTTGAGGAGTAACCAGTATGTGCGGTTTTTCACTTTTTTCATTAAGTGCAAATCCCTGTTTTTTTTACATCATGTGTCAGAGGTTGGCCTAGATTTTGTGTAAACCTTTTTATCTTTGTCATACGGTTTTAAAATTTCTTCTGCAATGCCTGTTCGGTCCACGTCTTGTTCAGGTAGGCGTGTGATGTCGTCTGGTTTTGTCTCTGCTTCGTCTTGTTTGCGTTCAGTCATCATGTTTGGTGCTTGTAGGAAGACTGGGTTGTCAACTTGTTGCCGTGTGAACCAAATTGATATTTTGTGAATAAGGTTAGTGACATGTTGATGGGTGCACGGTCCATGTTTGGTACCACTGTGGTGGTGTTGTGGGTGTGTGTGTGTGTGTGGGTGTGTGTGTGTGTGTGGTGTGTGAGCCATTTGATGTGTTTTCATCATCACCTTCGTAAATAAGTGATGTGGTCTTGCATGGACGCGTGACCTGTGAACATGTATTAGAGATATTTGCATGTGTGTTTGTCATGTCCTCATTTCTCACAACGTTATGAGAATGCAATTTAAGTTGTTAAGTGTTATTTGGGTGGATTACGTTATTTTTAACTATTCACAACTTTATAACTGAACTCTATAACTCAACTTTTCTTTTAATATTTTCCTGCCGTGTCCTCGCCTTCGTGCAAGACGGTAGCTGTTCTTATGCTCATTCGATTGGTTGATGACGTGGACTCCATTCCTTCTGCGGAGAGGATGGTGACCCCGACTCATCTATTCAGATGATGGCGAGGGCTCCATCTCTTCTGACGGAGAGGGTGGTGACCCCGACATCTTCTCTTCGGATGAAGATGAGAGCTCTGCTCTCTGACGGAGAGGATGGTGACCCCGACTTCATCCCTTCGGATGAAGACGAGGGATCCACCTCTTCTGACGAAGACGAAGACGTCCCTGTTTCAGGCTCTTCAGACGAAGGCGAAGACTCCCTCTCCATTCGGCTTCAGATGAGGACGATGCCTTCTCAGGTTCTGTTCTTCTCATGAAGGCGAAGGCTCCTCGGCCTTCAGCCTTCAATGATGACAGAGCCTTTTTTGGCATCAGTTCCTCAGATGAAGACGATGGCCACATCACTGTCTCTCTGGGTGCTGATGAGGTCGATGAAGGGCGATGATGTTGGGAGTGTGAAATCATCGCCTGAGTCCTCAAGCAGCATCGAGGATCCACCTCCTCCTCTTCTGTACTAAGCGTTTCCAGTAAGAGGAGCAGGGAGGACAGTGATGAGAACTGGACCCCCGGTCCAAGGCCAGGGAAACCTGGAAGGAGTAATCTTCTTCGTCTGACTGGATGGTGGAAGACATCCAGTCAGATGATGAGAGATCTTCTGAAGAAGAGTCCCTGAACAGAGGAGGACAGCTCAGTCGACATGGATGGCTAACGAGACCGATGACAATCATGATGATGAGGATCGTCAGATGAAACTTCTGCTCTTGTGACTGCACGTCACCTGAGGAAGAAGTTTAAAGATGGCAACAACCTCATCATCATGGATTGTTTTTGAGCCGAGTGTAGACAATGCCTGTTGATGAAGAAGACATGACTGTTATCATGAGACGAACGTGACGAACCTAACGAATAGGATGTCCTCAGTGGATAACGAAGGTGCTGACATTCCCCCCTCCTCTGACATCGAGAAGATGGAGAACAAGATAAAGATGTAGTTGATTAATGTAATGTTATGTAGCAAAATGTAAAGTAATGTAATATTATGTAATGTAAGAAAATGTAATATGTAATGTAGTAGTAAAAGTAATGTAGTATAATGTAATGGTAATGTAGTACAAATGTAGATAATGTAATGTAGTAAAATGTAAGATAATGTAATGTAATGTGGTAAAATGTAAATGTAGTCAATTAAGTCCGAATACTGTCAAATGTAATGTAATGTAAACTAGTAATCTAGCGTATATGTTCTAATGTAGTAAAATGGTAATATAGAGTTGTAATATAATGTGTAAAATGTAATCTGTATGTACGATAACTGGTCCTAGTAACTCTTCATACTAATGTCGTAGATAGTAGTAAAACTGTAATGTAACCTGTACTATAATGTCGTACCACTGTATGTAATGTAATATATGTGCTGGAGTACCCTGTCCTCTACTGTCCTGTACGTCCCTGTATCGTCCTGTCATCCTGTAGTCACCTGTAATCTCCGTGTAATGTTCATAGTCAGTCACTGTACCTGTTGACGTCACATGTCCTGTCTCTCCTGGTCCTGCAGTCACCTGTAATAGTCGGTCCTGTCCTGTCGTCCCTGTCTAGTAAGCCGTCTGTAATGTCTCATCCTGTACTGACTCTACTGTAGTAAATGGTCATGTCCTGTACTCTCCTGATGTCGTCCACCTGTCCTAGTACTGTAATATAAGGCACTGTAGTCAATGTAATCCTGTCCTGTCGTCACACATGGTATCTCCCTGTCCTGGTCCGTCTGTCCGTGTCCTGTCCTACAATCCTGTATACTGTCGTCACTGTACCTGTACTGTCTGTCCTCTGTAGTACCCTGTAATACTCAGGTGTCACGTCATGTCCTGTCATCGAATGTCGTCCACCTGTCCTATCCTTAATGTCGTCCCCTGTCCTGTCTCATGTACTCTCCTCGTCCCCGGGCACCCGGTAGCAGTCGCTTTTGTTTGTCCTGACTGTGTACCTGCCTACTCAGTCACTGTCCGTCTTCTGGCCTGCAGTCGCCCCTGACATAATGGTCAGACCTGTAATGTATGGTCCTCTCTGTCAGTCCCCTGTATGAATGTCTCATGTCTGTGTCGGTCCGAGTGCCACCGGTCTGAAGAAGACATGCCGAACATGTAGATCGACGTGAGCGAGCGATCCGACGTCGACATGGATGCTACGAGACCGATGACAATCAGTATGAGGAGTCGCAGATGAAACTTCTGCTTCTTGTTACTGCACCCACCTGAGGAAGTTTAAGATGGCAACAACCTCATCATCATGGATTGTTTTGAGGCCGAGTAGACCATCCTGTCGATGAAGAAGACCTGACTGAATCACTGAGGACGAACGTGACGAACCTAACGAATGGATGTCCTCAGTGATAACGAAGGCTGCATTCCTCCCCCTCCTCGCATCGAGAAGATGGAGAACAAGATAAAATTAGTTGATTAATGTAATGTTGTATGTAGCAAAATGTAAATTAATGTAATATTATGTAATGTAGGAAAATGTAACAATGTAGTAGTAAAATGTAATAAATGTAATGTAATGTAGTAAATGTAATGTAATGAATGTGGTAAAATGTAAGGGGATTAATGTAATGTGTAAAATTATGTAATGTAATGAGTAATGTGTAAGTAATGTAATGTAAAATGTAATATAATGTAAGTAATGTAGTAAAATGTAATGTAAGAATGTAACTTGAAAACAAAAACTTCCTCTCCAAGATCGCTACCTTATCGTGGTGGAGAAGTTTGCGTGTTCCTGTGACCCTGGGACCTGTGTTGTTGTTGGAGTCATCCTGGTCGGTGTTACCCAAAGCAGAGAGCGATTCTCATACAAATTTAGATTTTTGCTTCATTCAGATTACAGGAACAAAACCAGAAGCATCACCAACCAGAAGAAGAGGACAGTCCAGAGGAACTCGGCTGTGCAGATGAAGCTGTCACTACGTTCTTCCCTGTGGCAGCATGTTGTGAAGCTCTCAGAACAATAGACGCTCAAAAAGAAAAAAAAAAAAAAACACACAACGCACTGACACTTCATGTTGACACGAGGGGACTCTATTTACAGTTTGCCTCGAAGTCCTACACACTAGTCCCTACCATGCGTATCGGTTCGTTGTTACCAAGTGGGGAGTTAAATTCATAAATGAACATTTTAATTTATGTAACTGATCCACTGTTCTGTGAGATACTTTACCCTCAGTGATGTTGAGTTAACACAAAGCTTCTTAAAACTAAATCCGCTGGATGTGTCACAATATTGTTTTGGATAAAATGCCTCCAAACAGATTCTCCACTAAAGAGCTTAAAATTATATGGATAACTTTGTAAACCCTGAACAAATTTATGACATCAGTCCATATTCCAGAGTTGTATGTTGGAGAAATCGAATAACATGTACACAACTCACCTACAGTTTTAAAACACCTTGATGGTACAAGTGTAAACAGAAGCTGTTGGAAGTTTGAAAACTTGAACTGAATGAGGTCAAATAAGGTCAAATTAAGTAATAAGGAAACAAATAATGGGTTAACAAACTGTAGTTCTGCAGCAGTGGAAGTAAATTAAACCTTGAAATGTGTTTTGCAAACTATTCCTAAACAACGTTGAGTACTGACAAACCCGTCTGTAGATAAAGCAGTGTGTAACAAACAGTTCTGGAGCATTTATTGGACAATATCACACGCAAGAAACAATATGTGCCTATAAACAGCAAGAAAAGGGCTGTTACACAAGGAAGCCAGACAGACCCATAATCTTACCGTTTTTCCCCAGAGTCAGAAACTAATGAACATCTTAGGAGAGGTCGATATGGGATCAAATAGCGATCACCATAGACATCTAGAAATGTAGGCAAAACTAAGCAAGTAAACTAAGTCAGAGTGGAGGGGGCCCTTTCCAAACTTTGTCTGAAGTGAGGTCCAGAGTCCCAAGCCCTCGTCTCTTACACCATCAAAAAGACAGAAAGTGGAAGAAACTGACAGGAAGAGGTCTGGCAGGCTGAAAACCACTACAGAAGCAGAAGACAGGTTTCTTTGAAACAACAGCTTAACACTTGCGAAGTAAGGAAGTGTCTGATTCACCTTCGAGCTGCAGGTTTGACAGCTCGACCAGCAGTAATAAAGTTGTTGCTAAAATAGAGAAAAACTCATCTTAGCTATGAATCACTGACGTGGCCTTGTGGGCCGAATACAACATGTGAAATGTTCAGTTCATCATGAGCTCAGTTTGCACCTTGCTCCATTTGACTTGAGGTGAACATGATGAAATGGCCATCAGATTTTTTTTCATTTAGACTTGAACCCCACAAAATCATATTCCCCTCCTTTAAATTGAACAAATAAACTGGAGAAACCATCGTCACAAATCACTACAACTCTGAAGTTTAGGATGACTGGCGGCAATGAAGCCTAAAGTTTTGGGAGGGTCAGACACAGATTATGGTTTTATGGAGAGGCTGACTGAAGCAGCGGACGGTGTCCCACAGCCAGATCAACACAGGAACAGATCTCAGAGCAGGATTGTAAAAGTCGGTGACAAAAACAAAATATCAGAATGAACCGTAGAACTACTTTTTTTTTAATGCAACCTCAAGGAACGTAGGAAATCTTAAAATATTTGAATATTATATATATATATATATATATATATATATATATATATATATTTTTGAAAAGTGTATCCATTTTGAATTCAGGCTACAGGGGAAATTTTTCAGATATTTATTCTAATACATTTCACACTTTTTTCATGTTGTCATGACCTTTTAACTCCTTCCTATAAACGATTTCTTCTTTCAGCTCGGATCCTTTTTTATTTTTATTTTCTATTTAGCATCAGCCCGGGACCGCCTCTCACACAGCTCATATAAGACCACGTGCAAGGAAAGTCCCATCCCCACGTTCGTGGAAGCCCATGATGCCCGTCTAAAGCAGAGTAACAACCATGGGCTGAAACAAGGTGCTCCTGGACAAGCATGGAGTAAAGGGAAACCCCATGCTTCTCAAGAAGGTAACCCCACAACTAGATTTCGGAGGGTGTCAAACGACTGCCATTAATGGCCCTCGATGGGTGGATGCCACCTTTGACTTTATTCCCATAGTTTAGAAAAAAAACAGAGGCTAACTCAGAGCGAAGTCTGGAAGTTGCTGTGTGCAACGTGTGAGTGGCGAGCAAGAAAGTTTAGGAAGGATTTTAATTCATTCTTGATTTTACAGGTAGCCAATGCAAAGAAGCCACAATGGGACAAATATGATCTCTGCTCTTGGTTCTTGTCAGTACACATGCAGCACCATTCTGAATCAGATGTAAAGTCCTCGGAGACTTACTAGACGCCGCCTGATAACAAGGAGTTACAATAATCGAAACTAGAAGTAACAAATGCATGGACTACTTTTTCTTACATCCACTTGAGACAGGATCTCATTTTGGACATGTTGATACGAATCCTCTGTACACTGTGTACATGGAGGATTCGTCATCACATGTCCAAATGGATCGATCTGAAAAATAAGACTTAAAACCATCGTAGTGTGGTTCCTTTAATGCCAATAGATGTCAAGTCTTTCTGTGTGCGTGTGTGTGTGTGTGTGTGTGTGTCTGTGTGGTGACAGAATATACATCAAAGCTTTTGTGAACCTTCCATACCTTTGTACATCGTCATTCTAGAACCTTGTCAGAACCTTATATTACAGGCTGCAGTGAGTGAACCCACAGTGAGACACAGCTTCAGTAGTGAATTGTAGTTGGACTGGGCACTTTAGAAAGAAAACAGCATCTCAGACATTAAGACAGGATTTTTTCAAGGAGATGAGTATATGCTGTAAAAAGGTTCAACAGCAGATGGACAAGATTCAACAGCAAGAGGCATTATCTTTGACCCGCCGCTCTCGCGATCATTTTCCCTCTGACAACCCGTCTTGGTAAGTAGCGATTACTCTGCTAATTGAACGTATGTAACATGTCCATATATATTACATAAGCTGGCTTTAATGCCGCGACAAGAAATTTTACCACCAATTTTATGTGGTGTATACCAATGAACTTAATATGTACAATAACGATGATGCGCTAGCAACACCATCGCACCATAGAACTATATACATAGACCCGCATTGAGGCGCTGGAATCGTACGTCGTCGCGCCGCCATATTGGATCGGGCAGATCTGCCCGCTAAACTAATACAAGGAATGGACTGAACTTCATAAAGCGCCTTTCTACAAAGTTCTTTAAGTTAAGTCTCTTATACACCATTCACACACACACTAATATATCTGGGAAACAAACAGGCACCAAAAAACACGTTGTAACTTTTAAAGTGATGATTATAAATGTTTACTCCTTATGTGTGTGTGAGTGTTTACAGCTCCTACATGTGTGTAACACTGTTACTGTGATGATAAAATACTGAAATGTAGATGTGACATGAGGGTTTCTGATAAAGAGCACTAACGTGTACATTACACGTGAACATATCTACATACTATAGATACACACCACACCACACACACATATATATTACCGCACACATACATGTGTACTATATGTATGTATATATGTTGTATAATGTTCACGTGTAATGTACACCTTAGTGTCTCTTTTAATCAGAAAACCCTGATGTGCTAGCAATAACCTTAGCATGTTAGCATTAGCATGTTAACATTAGCATGTTAGAGGTGACGCGATAGCATTTATCATAGCCTGTTAATATTAGCATGTTACCATTAATATGTTAACGCTGATGCGCTAGCAATTAACATTAGCATGTTAGCACTAGCATGTTACCATTAACATGTTAGCACTGATGCGGTGCCCACGCGCTAGCAATTGCATGTAATTTAATTTCCTAATGGCTAATGGTAATTCGCATTAGCATGTTAACATTAGCATGTTAACATTAGCATGTATTTCATTCTTAGGGTTAATGCTAATTAGCATTGCATGTTAGCATTAGCCTTTTAGCAATTAGCATGTATTTAATTCCTAGTGGTTTATGTTAATTGCGCATAAATTTTAGAATTATAACGCACTAGCTGCTCTGCTATCTCTGTGTGTCTTTTAGACAGATAAGTTCCACTTAAGTACCAAAACTGCTAAGATGACCGCCGCTGATGCATAGCAATTAACAGTAGCATGTTGCATTAGCATGTATTTAATTCTTAGTGGCTAATGATAATTAGCATGTTAACCATTAGCATGTAGCAATTAGCATTTATTTAATTCCTAGTGGCCTAATGTTAATTAGCATTCATTTTAGCATTGGTCGCTAATGTTAGCAAATAGCATTTCTTTACAGCTAGCGCTAATGCGCAGCTGCTCTGCTATCTCTGTGTCTCATTTTAGACAGACAACGTTCCAATAAGTGCCAAAACTGCTAAGATGGCCGCCGCTCGGCTTCTCCCCCCTCTCCTCCTTCAGGCAGGCTTGAGGTTGCCAAGGCAACCAGGACCTAATCAGCTCTTTCCGGCACACTCAATAATAAAATTGTAAACAATGGCTGTGATATGTCTGTGTTCATTTTGTGTGATTTTTTTTTTAAAGGTGTGCTTCCGATGTTCTCGCAAACTCCTGAAACAAGTTGAGTCACGCTTGAAACAGGTTAGTGTCTCACCCTGCCGCCCGCCCCAAGTACAGTTGTGTTCATTAATAAAATATCACGCTATAGTTCATGCCGCATTTCATTTAACGCATAGACCAATTGACTCTGTAAAATGATAGTGTAGTGAAATTTCAGTGTTATGTCTAATGTATTCAGTGCTGATATATGTATGTGCCAGTGCGTGTGATCGTATCTGGTGGAGGAGAAGCTCGGGGTCACTGAAGATGATGTTTGATAACAGAGCAGAGGCAGCTGAACACTTGTAAGTACAAGCTGTGGCAAGTCTTAGCAGATTCAATCATATGCAGCAAAGCTTCTTAGCCTACATATATTGACTAATTCACTGGATAAAAAATTGAACAT